>NW_026252379.1:0-166304 GCF_025094135.1 Mucor mucedo | reverse complement strand
GGTAATCAAAATTTATATATATTATCCAAATATTGGAATTCTGACACATTAAATACAATGGAAGGGCCGATAGAAAATATTATTAGAAATCATTGAAGCAATCCGTCGGCGACCACGTACCCTTTAATTCATGTAGAATTCATCAGTCAAGATAAATTTACGGACTAGCAATTCTAATAACAGTCAGCTTTTAAAATAGTATAAATAGACCACATTATTCATAGTTAAAACTTCAGTCAAATAAAGTAACAAGGACTTATAATCGTACCTATAGTACCATTGTTTTTTTTATATACTTTATATTTCTTTCATCGAATCAGAAGTAATTGATTTGTAATAGTGCTCTTCACCAAATTAGCAACCTTGTGTAAATGACTGGTAGACACCATCAGTCGTCGCTTCAACTTGTTATGAGCACCGTCAACTCTGGATGTGTTGATAGTGCCAAGGTGAGGGTGCTTATAGATCCAAGAGTTTGCAAAATGTTCTTTCAACGGCACCCATGTTGACTCACGATACGCATACAGTGGGAGGTATCTTTCGTTCAACCCGTAATTATCTCTCAGGACACTCACGTTTCGGTCACGTTCTTCTTCATTGAAACTGTTCATACAGCGATTCCATATGACCATAAACTTATTCCAGTCATCATCTGTTAAAAAATATTTTTTTTATTTGGCCAACACGTTCTTGTTGATATGCCAACGGCAGATAAGAATCGTGCTGAATTCAAAAATTGTCTCTAAAGCACCTTTTAGTGCGAAATCACGGTCAATAGCAATAATGCTAGGATCGAACTCCTCTAAATAGCACCAAAACAACTTCATACGTAATGTGGAAACCGCCCACTCATAATTGGCTTGGGTTTCGTGTTTTAAAAAAACACCGCAGACAAAAAATGTCTTATTGAAGCAATCCATGCCAACAACGTGCAAGAATGGCAAACCAAATTTGTTGATTTTATAAGTGCAATTCATGAAAAGCACTTGAGGAAAACGTTCAACCATTTCCAAGGAATGAGAGTGCGCAAGAAAAAGGTTTTGATGGTACCTCCTCATTCCAGTTGTACGCGTAAATAAATCCAGAGTCGGCTTCAGAGAACTGATTAAGAGAGCTTTCAAAGGAGAGCGACAATCTAAATACTGTTCACAAATCTTCTGTCTGGCATTGTAAAGCGTAATAGGTCCTGAAGTAATCACAGGGTAAGTTTTAGCGAACGGAAATCAAAATATCTTGAGGTGAGCTATTAGCAATCGTCATATCCTTGATTACCTTCATGTGATTCTCTCCAATCGAGCATGCAGTGGAATGACCAGCGAAAAAATTAGCAGACTCATGATATGTCCAGTATGGTTTAAGTGCAGGGTGAATTTTGCAGTATAAACACCCTGATCTTTTCTCCCACCTGCAACCGATCACCCACTTGAAAGGGCTATTGGTGCGTCCTGTTTTCGAAAGTAGTTTACCGGCTGGACTTACTGCTGTTTTTTTCATTGCGATCGCACTTGAAATCCAAAGACTAAAGGCGACGATCGGGGTAGTAACGAGAACGGCCCAAAGAAACAAGGTAGCCGTTGTCCTTGCAGGATCGATCACATACTTTTCGAGAGTTTCGCAAGAGCTAAACTCAAGTTGAGAAGGGGCAGAAGTAGACAAACGACGAAGGTTTCGCCCTCGAGTTCTTCGTCGAGATCATTGTCGTGATCATCGTTAAGATCATCTACTTCGTAGACGCTTTTAAAATTTCTTCCGGTTCGAAAGGGAAGGGGATCCTGCAAATCATGGTCAGAAAGGTAAGAGGTGTTTTCGTTTGATAAAAACATTGAAACAATAAAAGTTAAGACAAACCTAACGGGAGTAGGATGAAAGTAAAAAGGTACAATTTATTAATGCTTTGACAGAGCAGTCCCGCCGAAATGTCAAAATATAAGTGAAATCAAATACGCAGTTCCATAGGTCAAAAAAGACCAAAACAAATCGAGGGGGTGAAAATAAGAAAAGAAGGGGTGGAAATAACAATTCCCTTATCAGGTCAGAGATTCTGTGTGTCGTGATCTGCTATATTGTTGCTACATTAAATAAATCCATATCTATGACATCAGTACATTAAGAATGATGAAGGAATCAATTACCCAATATAGATAGTTAGTACTATCATATCACAAGGTTACAAGAACACAGTGACTAAGTCTTACTAAAGTTATGGAAGGACAATGTGTCTAAGATGACAGTAATTCCAAGTGTAACATATCTACAAAATATACAGTTAAAGGTAACAGGATACACACTGGGAAAATGATAACAACTTCAAAGATACACTAAAGATAGTGGCACAGCAGATAGTCATTTTTATATAAATACTTGTTTATTTTATTTCATAATAAAGACAATCTTATAAACAGTCTCATATTACTTATATACTGCCTTATAATTTTACTTACCTATAAACACAACACTGTGTTCAAAACAATCGGTTTTCAGGTTAGAGAATCTGGTACCTAGCTCAAGATCTTTCTCATTGTCACTCAATCTCTCACTCTCTGTACTATGAATGTCGTCAACAAAAAAAAATGTTTTATTTTTGTTTTAAAAAAACTGATTGTAGAATCCCACAGTGTTCAACACCGAAAGCTAGAACTGAAGGCACCCGTTGATTTTGGAATAACTCGCGCAGGTTTAAACCTGCAAAAAACATTTATAGTCCGCAAGGACTGCTGCTCTTGCCCCTTGTAATTTGGATGGAGGGAACAAGTCCTCCAACAACAAAGCGGTAACACCTGCATCCTCTACAATTGGAGCAATAAAGGCTCCAAGTTTCAACGTGAGTCGGATTGATTCTAACTCAGAACGTGTTGGGTTGGGTGAGTGAAGCACTACATTTTTGTTTGATAAAGATAAATAAGTTAAGGAGATTTTGAAAACATTATCGAACAACTTACAAGCATGTTGGCGCACGGTGAGCACCCCATCATTTATTAAAAAAAGGATCAAAGCCAGAAGAAAGTTTCGAACCTGTGATGCGGCCATGTTTCCTTGTAAGAAAATATACTCCCTTACGACCGTATTCAACTCCAACTGCCCTCTAGCAACACGAGCAAAGGGCAATCGTATGGCATTGGTGGTGGTGGTGATTGCGTGTACAATAAAACCAGGAAAACGTCGAAAACGGTCACGAACTAGAGAGAGATACAACATTAGATGCAGGTTACCTTTATCTAGTAACCATTGCGATGGTGGCAAACTTGAGTTCATACGGACGGGCGAACAAGTCAGGGGGAGGGGCTGCCACAAAGGGAGCCGCAGGGGAAGTCGCTACAAAGGGCGCCGCAGCAGGAGACGCAGACACGGGCGCGGGAGTAGCCGCAGGAGGAGCCGTACCAGAAGCCACAGGAGAAGCCGCAAGGGTAGCCGCAGGAGAAGCCACAGGGGAAGCAGCCACAAAGGAAGCCGCAGGAGGTGCTGCTGGCAGAGGAGCAGGAGAAGCCGCAAGAGAAACAGCAGAAGACGAAGCCATAGAAGCAGCGGCAGAGCAACACCGGACGAAATAGGGAACGTTAAAAGCAAGAATGCTATCGGAAGAAGAAGAAGAAGAAGAAGATGAAGAAAGCAGAGAGAGAAAGAAAGGGACTGAGACAATAGAAGCAAATTAGCGACAAGCAATTTGATTTGGATGCATATACCATTTTTTTTGATTTAGATGTAAACAAACGAGAGCTATCGAATGGTACCAGTCTTGAGGTCTAGACATTGGTAACCAATGTCAAAAGTACGTTTAAATACTAGCATCTACACACACCTCCTTTTCCCGACTGGGTTCGATTCCTATAAGAGACAAGTTTAGGCTGCTGACATCGCATAAAATAAATTGAGATCTTAAATAGATGTACTAATATAGACAAGCGCCGTTTTTTTTAAATATTTTTTTGAAGGTCAATCTTTTTCCAAAACCTGCTTTTTAAAAAAATATAAACAATGAAAATAAATATTATCCTGAAACTAGTGCAATTCGATTTTACTAAACTATCGGCAAGATTTTTTTTTATTTAGTTCCTGTTTTACCTTTTCTCGTTTCCTTTTCTCTGTTTCAATTTAATTTCTCAATGAATTCTCAAACTCACGAACAAATTTTTCTCATCTTCAAAATGTTAAGACAACAACAAACTGTTCTTTATGCATTTAGTGAAAACATTGCTGCCAAGAAACAAGAAATTGTAGATTTGTTGCACCTTACCGTCAGTAATGTGCATTTGCGTAGAGAACAGCAATTGCAGTACGACTTTATTGAAGCCGATTTCTCGAGTGAATTTGGAATGGCTATTACTTCCATGCCTTTGTTAATACTGGAGAAATTATCAACAGAACGTGAAATGTCGGTGTGGGTGCCACAAGAGAGTCTGAAAGATACACTTTTTGGGAGGTACAACATCCCAACCTTAAAGACGACGACGAAAAACTAGTAGATTGCTTCCGTGCCCCATATCAAATGGGAACGGACTCTTTTAATTGGCTTGTCAACTGGCTGTCTACTCATGCCGCATTTGATTTCAAGACACCAAACTACGATCCTATCTACATCCAGATAGCTGCCTTGTCTTTTAAGACTGGCCAATTGTCCTTTTGGATACAGAATCATGTATGTCCTGTATGGTGTTTTGTATGGCAGCTATACCAATTTCACGAGGCGTACGGTGAAGACCATCAGAGATGTGCTTAGCTATTTGATGGATTGGCCTACCAATTCAGCCATGGTGAGTGCTATATCTGCTGGATTCAACCAAGCCCCGGTGTGAGTATTCTTGATGCAATTAGTGCTATTGATGGCAAAAACGTTACCATTCATAAGCTAACCCCAGCCGCTTATGGAGCAGGGTTCTTTGACAGAAAAAACAACTACACCATTACACTTACCGCTGTTTGTGACCATACATGTATGTTTACTTACATTCGCGTAGGAGACTCTGGTAATAATGACCAATATAAAGATGAGAGTTGAAACTAATTTACTTTGAATACACTACGCAGAAGTCACGATGCCTCAGCCTATAATTTCAGTGATCTCAGCTGGAAGATCATGAACAATCCTGGGCATTACTTCCCTAAAGGATTTTATTTTCTCGGTGATTCCGCCTATCCGACCATTGCCATTTTGGTTACACCACTCCCTGAAGGTGAATGTCTCCGGGATCTGCGCAAGAGGTTAGTCAACTATTCGCATTCAGCCAGACGAATGGCCATTGAAAGAACTTTTGGTAAGTTCGTTCATCAGTGGAGATTCACAGAATTCCGTATTTACGTGTATAATACTTTGGATATCAATGATATCATCGGGTCGTGTGCTATTCTACACAATCCATGAACGGCAAGAGGGGAGCTAGGTTTCGATGATGTGTTTCCTGAGCCTGCGGATCTTGTAGCTGGAAAGCAGGGTGATATATGTGTTATAGGTAACCGAGCCCGCTTGCGCATTTTTAATGCAGCTTTTCCCTAAATGTGTTAAGTACCAAATTTTTTTGAAAAATAAAACAAATTTATTATTGAAGAAAAAACCCGATTATATTTTAGTCGATGTTATGAGGTTTATATTCATCGGACGAAGGATAAGTGATATCAAGCAAGTCTGACTAAACAGGAGAAACCGTCGTGACATTGCCATCGATTGTCATGTCATTGGCAGAGGGGGTGGAGGCAGTTTTGTATGGGAGGATGCTGTTGGGAAGGGTGCTGCTGACGACGATGTTGCTGGTGTTGGTGTTGTTCGCGTCGGTGTTGTTGTACCCGCTGGTGCTGCTAGCAGAAGTACTGTTGAACTGATTGTCATTCGCGTCAGGAATACCATTGACATCTGGGCGGAAGTAGGGGCTGGTGTTGTTGGTGTAATTGTAGTCACCTTTTTCAAACGGATTGTAGCTGGTGGCGTTGTTGTTGCTTGAGCCGAAATCCTCTTTCACTACCATTAGCATCTAGCGCTGGATATTCAGACTGGCCTGCATCTACTCAGCAATGCGAGACTGCACCTGGTCCAGTTTCTCCATGGACTCCAACATCTGACCGAAAAACGTTGTCGAACGAGCAACATATTTAGGGAACTTTCTACGCTCCGACTCTCCATGCTCCAAACGACGTGCCTCGATCTCATTCATAGAGGTGACCAAGATGCTCGATCGTTTGGTTGACCGCTCTACTTTAATTGGCTGCCCCACGAACCACACCCTTCTCAGCACCATCGTTTTTGACGGAACTTAATCGTCTAGCACAGCAACTTCAACCACGATTATCGATCGTCTCTCCAGCAAGAGAGGTATATACAGTGGGTGGGATCACGGTGGTCATCTCACTGGTCGGGTTCTCCATCGCATCATGGTAAACCCAGTTTTCAATCGGTGCTGTACCAGTTGCATTCAACCTATCATTGACATGTCTGAAAGCAGCACTAATAGCAGACCACTTAGACCTCGATGCACTCAAAGGTCTTCTTCCCTTGGTGCTGTTGTTGGTGTTAAATGAGTGCAACATGGCACGGTACAACGCATTTCGTTCGGCTAGCGTACGAGTGGACTCCGACCGGTTCTTCTAAACAGCATACAATTCAATCAGAACAAAGGTAATGGCTGAATTCCAGTTTGAGCGAGTCTAGCACGTATCTGAAACTTAATAGTGGCAGCCAGCATCCGTGGTATGAATATCCGTGGCATAACCAGTAGCATCAGCAGTGGCATTAGCGGTGGCAGTAGCAGGTGCAGCAGGGATACGGGGGCAGTATGCGGAAAGACGACAGGAACCTTTTCTTCTTCTGAAACAGTAGTAGCATGCGACGTTTGGTACCATAACCTGCACCATTAGCTGTAACTTAAATAAATTGAAATTGATAGCGTTATTCTTGTTGTTTTGATTGTTCATTTTAGAAAAGTTAAGGTAAGGAAACAGTAATTAAAATTCTATTTTGTTTTTGGCATTTTAGTAGTCCATTTTAGGACCCATCATTTCTTGAGGCTTCACATTCGAAACCCATAGATTTTTTTTAGCAGTGAATTAATAATAAACAATTATGGCGACATTATTTTTGACAGAATTCAATTTAGAAAAACAAATTGATACGAAATTTTTTTTTAAAAAAACAAAAAACCAAAACGAAACTTGATTTTATAAGTACATCTCCTATTTAAGATCTCAATAAATCTTGTTTGATGTGAGCAGCCAAAGTCATAAAATCTGAGAATTCTGGTCCGTTATCCGTCAAGATCCAATAGGTTTGCGTACTCCGGTCCGTTATCCCTCAAAATCCGGTGACTTTAGGGTACTCCGGTCCGTTATCCCTCAAAATCCGTTGAATTCAGGGCACTCCGGTCCGTTATCCGTTTTTATGCGATACTTTAGGGAATTCTGGTACGTTATCACTACAGATCCGACACTTACGGGTTCGCTGATTACATTTAACTAACAACCGAAATAGATTATAAACAATTCGAAACCGGTTCAAGAATGGTTCAAGCATTCTAAGCTTGTATGGGGATTATCATAGTTAATTTGACATATAAGGTAAGTCCCAAATCATATCAGAACATCCTTAAACGTGCGTTGGATTTCAAAAACGTAAATACAGCGCCCTCCAAAGTATCGTAATCGTTTAAGGTTTTCGTATTTTGTGTAATGACATCACATACTGATTCATAGGGAGACTTTCCAAACATTTTTTTTTCTGTTTGTTGTTATTATTATGTTATGGATCCGGTAACAGCGCTTCATAGGAATATATAAGCTATTATCATTCTTATAAGATGTTAAACCCTTTTTTTCATAACCTTTACTGAAACATTTTTATTCCAAACATGTAACCCATTTTTGAGTCTACCACATTTTTGTTTAGTGCAATGCTGCTCTAATGGTATCATTGCTTTGGAGACTGATCTTAGAATTGGTGTATTTAACAGAGCTATAAACAAAATTAAACAAGATAACTCTTTCAATTAGTGGGCCTGTCAGGAGTGGATCGGGGCAAGAGCAGAACAGAATAATTATTATGGTGAGGACAAAAGAAACAAAGGCCCCTCACAAGCAACAAAATTATTTTTTTAAAGATCCCGATTAAGGACTTTATTATTTTTTTTTTTTTTTTTTTTTTGTGAAAGGTTACTTCAGACTTCCAAAAAAGAGCTTTTTCCAAAATCCATGACGTTGCTTTTTAATGACCCTTTTTGAACGATTAAAAAATAAAGTTCAATCAAAATGCTATCCTAACTGTTATTATTTTTCTCGGACTTTTTTTTTCGCCCTTTTTCCTACATACTTTTTATTTTTAGAAAAACCAAAATGAACCCATCCCAAATTGTTACTATAATTGCTGAATTGCAACAAGTTTTATTTAGACTCGACGAAGAAGCTGAGAGTATGGACGACGATATCCAAATGATTATGGAATCAGACAATACTGCACTTTACCGACAACAACGTCTCAAATACAGTTTTATTGCAAACGATTACCGCAACCAATACGGTATTGCAATTACCAGTTTGCCAATGTTTTTTTCGGGTGAATATGTTGAAAGAACGAGAACAGTTATCGACGCCGACGGTAGAAGGGAAACTCGTAGATATCACTTCTGGAGTTTGGAACACCCCTTCCTCAATGACGACGACGAAAATCAAGTAAATAGTTATCGTGCGACTTACCGAATGGGCAAAGACGCTTTTGAGAATTTGGTGAATGAATTGTCCAACCATGAAGAGTTTAATTTTGTTGCTCCCAATGCTATTCCTGTCTACATTCAGGTCGCAACGGCCTTATTTCGCTTGGCTAATTGCCATGTCGGATACCGTCAAGCGTACATGCTTCTAGGTGTTTCCTATGGTAGTTATAATAACTTCACCAGAAGGACACTTAAGGCAATCAAGGGAAGGCTTGGTCATTTGTTGGCTTGGCATACTGATCTTGAAGCGGCTAGAGCTGTAGCTCACGGTTTTGGGAGTGATAATGGACAGCGACTAAACGGTGTTATCGGTGCTGTAGATGGAAAAAACTTTACGATCCACAAGCCTTCCCCAGACGAATTTGGTGCTATATTTCGTGATCGTAAGAATGACTACTCTGTTAAGTTAACGGCTGTTTGTGACCCTAACTTGAGATTCACATATATCTCGGTAGGCGACTCAGGTACCGTAACTATGGATTAACGGATTTAAAATCAAAACTAAACACATTACTTATTCTTAGGAGGAACTCACGATGCTGCTGCTTTCAGATCCAGTTACATATATTACGATATTCTTGAAAATCCTGAAACGTTCTTTCCAGACAATACGTCTATCATCGGTGACTCTGCGTACCCTTCGGGGCCTACTCGCATCACGCCATTTCCTGAAAGTCAATGCATAACGGATTCAAAAAAATGTACATTTAATTTCGTTCATTCTGCGACAAGAATGGCGATTGAAAAAGCATTCGGTGTCTTGGTTGCTCCTTGGAGATTCGCTAGCAACTACATTTATGTCTACGATCAAATGGATGTAAACGAAATTATTACAGCGTGCTGTATACTACACAACTTTTGCATTGATCTTCGAGACCCTGGATTTACAGACGATAGTCCGATGGAAGGTCGTGGTGCTGCCAATGTAGAAAATGAATCGTCTCAAAATGTAAATGGATGTACTAGAAGAGCAAATAGGTGCTCTCAATGTAAAATTCGGAATGGTGATCGAGCCTTTTTTGGGAGTGTGCCCCATTTCTTAAATTAGACAATAAAATAAAATTCAATGATCAGGTGATGACGTGACAGCTTTTCACTTTCGAATCTACTAAAGGACCAACGTGATTTTATTAAACCAAAGAAAATAAAAAATAAAATATTTCCTTTTCGCTTATCTTAATTTTTTTAAAGTAACTAGTTTAACATGAACCCAATTGACGAACTTTCTTCGACATGATGCAAGAACAACTTTGGATGGAAGATGACGCTGAACATTTCGAAGACGAAGAGCAATATTTCGATGCCTTGGTGGACGAAATTAGTGCAATGGACGAAGAGTACGATTTGGAAGAGCAAATGCTTGAACAAGAGGTAGCCATTGCCGAAGAGCGCGTTGTTGCAGACTTTGCCCGCACCCAAGGCAACCAAGATGTCTTTTCCTTGTTTGAACTTTGGATCAGGGAAACAATTTTACATGCAACCACTCTTGTCAACTATGACATTTTTTATTATATTTTTATAAGCAGCCCTTGGATGATGACCAGAGAAGTCCACAGAAGGGTTGTTAGAACCGAGCGTATGGACACGTATGAAACTTACTGGACAATCAAGCACCCTAACCTGTCAGATGATCGTAACAGCCGCCACAGTTATAGAGCCCATTATCGCGTTAACAAGAGTACCTTTGAGTGGCTCGTCAACCGTTTAAGTAGATGTTCTGCTTATCTTGGATCAATTTTGCGAGGTGGATACTCTGTGGAAGTCCAAGTTGCGTGTGTGCTTTGGAGATTTGCCAACACCCATTTTGGTTATCGCATTGCTGAAACACATCTTGGAGTAACTGCCGGATCGTTCAATAATTTCACAAACAGATTTATTGATGCCATGTTGGAGATTACTCCCGAAATTATAACGTGGCCTATCGACGACAGAGATAGAGCTTTAAACAATGCTCGTGAGTTTTCAGAACTTGGTGGACCTGATGCCACGAGACTTTCTGGTGTACTAGGTGCGATTGATGGCAAGCTGGTCGTCATTCAAAAGCCAGCAATTAACGGAAATGCCTATGTCGATAGAAAGAGCCACGCATCTATGAACTTAATGGCCATATGCGATGCCCGTACTCGGTTTATGTACGTAAAAACTGGGCATTCCGGTAAGTTCGTATGGAAGGATAAAAATGATATAGCAGCTTACCGTTTGTTATTATATTAAGGCAGAAACCATGATGCCCGAGTGTTTACTAGCAGTGTGATCTATCATAAACTTTTGTTTGATGCGGCCAGATGGTGTCCCGCAAACACTTATATTTTGGGAGGTAAACTCATTAATCATACCATAGTGTACAAATTATTAATGATGTGACCTAGATTCGGCTTACCCTTTGCTGCCAAACCTCATTGTTCCATTTCATGGCCGACGTGAAAGCACTGCAGAAGAAAAGATTTTCAATGAAATCTTTTCTAGTTCTCGCATAAAAATAGAACATGCATTTGGTGGACTCACATCCCGGTGGAGATTCCTTTGGAAGCATTTGTATATGCTTAGTGTTGATAGAATGGCCAAAACTATCATATCTTGCTGTGATTTACACAACATTTGTATAAATCAAAATGACATTGAAGAGGCAGTGTTGGATGGAGGATTAGATTTCGAGGGTTTTGTGGAGGCAGATCGCCGAAACCAGTATGAAAACGAGGTGAATTTTGAACCCCCTCTTCCTTTTGATGGTACCAGCGCTACCATCGACGCAGCCGGGATGCGCCGTCTTAAGGCAATGTCTATATTAAGAAGAAACAATATCATGAGGGGAACAGATAGACTTTCATAGTTTTCAAAAGGTTTTAATGAATTAAAAATTTTATTTTATTTAATTAATTATTGTTGTCAGTAGAAGATGAACCATTAAGATTGGTATCACTATCACCTCTTCGAATGGCTGCGAATCTATTCAGGATAGTCTCCATATCAGACATACGTCTACGTCTATGCTCTTCCATGTCAGCCTCTCGTCTACTTCTTGCTTCTTCGAACATAAGGTATCTCTCTCTGGTCTCTTGTCGCCGTCTTGCTTGCATATCTTCCAATGCAATTTGTCGATTACGACTGATACGTTGCAACATGTTATCAACATCGAGAAGTCTTTGTTCTCGATCTTCCCTTTGAGATGCTGCCATGCAATCCATCATCTCTACACCAAGTTGGCGGGCACGTGCCATATGCTCGTCTGACAACTGACGAGCAGCTTCAATAGGATCAGGAGTTGATGAAGACTGCTCACCAGAAGTTCGACTATTTCGCGATGTACGGGTAGATCTTGGTGGAGGTGGTGCAGATGAAGGTGGAGGTGGAGGTGGTGCAGATGAAGGTGGAGGTGGAGGTTGTGCGGATGTATATGGAGGTGGAGGTGGAGGTGGTGCGGATGTATATGGAGGTGGAGGTGTGGATGAAGGTGGTGGTGGAGGTGTTGCGCCTGTTGATGTTGGTGGTGCTGCGGATGCTGATGTAGGTGTTGGTGTTGGTGTTGGTGGTTCGGTTGTTGGTGTTGAGGTTGGTACGGCTGTTGGTGTTGGTGTGGGTGTTGGTGTTGGTGCTGTTGCTGGTGTTGGTGCTGGTGCTGGTGCTGTTGTTGGTGGGGGAGGTGCGGATGCTGATTCAAAAAATGATGGCAATGCAGGTCCTTCGTTGTTGGTAGAATCTCTAGCAGGATATCGATCAGCAAATGCTTTCTGAATTACAAGTTGATCAACTTCTGTAGGTCCCAAGTATGTTGTTTCAGGGCCATCGGATCCAATAGCATTCATCAAATTGTCGTCGTTGAATCGTCTGTAAGACCGAATACCACTCTCTTGCATGTTGATGCTTTCGTAAATCACTTCAGGTTGGATGCTTGGATCATCCTGAGTAATCTTAGCAATTTCCTCGTAGTACGGCATGTTTGGAACAGTTCCACCAACTCCGGTTTCTCTTGCTGCATTTCTTACTCTGGTAAAACGCTGCTTCATGTCTGCCCACTTTCTTTGCATGCTTGTCTCACTAAAGTTTGTCAAGAAAGCCGTGATTACATCGTTGGTAGCATTCTCAGCTAACTTTTCCTTCAGCAAAGCAGCCGAATGTACCCAGATAAGCTGCTTTAAAGCAGTATCGCTTCTTCTCAGCAAGTAGCTGTAGGTACCAGCCATAATTTCGAGGAGGATACAGATAGCTACATCAGGCCATACATTGTAGGACCGTGAAGATAATTGTTCGGGCTCATCGTCATCATCAACGTTGGCGTTACTGTCAGCTTCGGTGTTGCCGTTGTTAACAGGAATGGTGTTTTGCTGAACGGTAGGATCGACAACAAACACAAAAGTGCCAGCGCGTCTGCCACGTCCACGTCTGCCTCCACGTCCATTTCCACGACCGCGTCCACGACCACGTACGTTGTTGGGGGCATTGTTATTAGCTTCGGTATTGTTCATAGTAAGGTAAGTGATAAAATGTATTTGACAAATTAAAGGGAAAGAAAAATAAAAATAAAAAAACACTGGATTTAAAGAAGTTCGTTATTTTATCATTTCCTTTTCAAGTAAACTATTTTGAAAACAAGATCACTTTGATCATGTTTTTATTTGATTCCTTATATGTATATGTATTATTTTGCCCAAATTTAGCTCTACATTTCAGAGACTTTTTTCACTATTTTTGTATAAAAAATGGGCTATTTATTTTCGGTTTCCGATCTTGAGAGCACCTTATGTCAGATAAAGATTTATATTTTGGGATTTGTATTATCTGCTAATTATGGTTTAGTTGTGGATCATAGGAAAGTGAGTACAGTAGTCGCTCGATTTAAGGGTGACCAAAAATTTCGGAAATCTCACCCTTAAATAGAAAATACCCTTAAATCGAAAAGCGTGACTATTTCAAACAGAAGTCACTACGCCATTTTTAACCGTGAAACATGATCATTACTGCGAAATATTTATTTTTATTCGGACATTCAATAAATTTGATCAAAAAGTTAGAAAAAAGTCAAAAATACACTGTCAAATCGTTCGATTTAAGGGTATGGGGAATTGGAATCTCACCCTTAAATAGAATAGTGGTTTAGTGGTGTTAATGCTGGAGACGGAAGCTGTTTTTCCAAAATCCACCCTTAAATAGAAAATACCGTTAAATCGAATACCCTTAAATCGAGCGACTACTGTGATATCTTGGATTGGCCACCAATTACTTCAGGTAAACAGTTGGCATCATTCCTCCGATCGACAAACTACTTTCGATCGCATATTCCTAATTAAAGTTTCCTATCCGCTTGTCATGATAACTTGAAGAATAAGCCTAATTTGAAAGAACTTTGGTCTAAAGAGCATGATGATGCTGCGAAAAAGTTAAAATTAGCGTTAGTATCTTCAGCAGTGTTCAGTGTTCCAGATCCTGATTACCCTTTCTGTGTTGTAACTGATAGTTCAGCATATGGTTATGGTGCGGCACTTTACCAAGTCATTAATAAAGAGGTCAAGTACATCGGGTTCATAGCTAGAACCATTAGCGATGTAAAAAGACGTTGGGGAAGTTTTCGCAGAGAATTAGCTGCAGTCGTATTCGCCTTTACCAAATTCAAACAATGGTTGAGAGATACAAAGTTCCACTTATTTGTTGATAATAAGAGTATTCTATATATTCATTCGAAAGAGAAGGTTAATTTAGCAGTTGAGAACTGGTATGATTCAATTTACGAAATGGACTTTGTTATTACCTTTTGTGCTGGTATCAAAAATATTTTAGCAGATAAGCTTTCAAGATTATTTATTCCTCATGATGATGAGAAAAAAAATAGTAAAGTAATCTTTAAAAAATTTAAACATGCCAAAACAAGCGATGAGAAGAAGAATACACAGAAAGAATTAGCACTCTTGTCTGAGCTGAAACATATCAATGAGAATGAGGGAGAACCGTCACGTAATTTATCTGCACCCCATTTGTCTAACTCAGAAAACAGTCGGACAAATTTATTGAAAAATTTAATGTGCTGTCATAAAATGACGCCTGCAAAAAAACTCCCATACATTATGACTAAAAATGCCGCCTGCTTGTATTTTCGCCCTGATCCATCTATATTCCGGAGATTAAATATTAATACCCTTAAAAAAAAAATTTTTTTTACTGGGAAATTTTCGTTCAGGGCTCCACCGGGCCTTGTCCGCTGGTAACTCTCCGCCTGAACGGCTGAAGCTCCCAGCGGCTTTTGAGGGGATCCTTTACTTCCGCTTGGGGTCTTTACCCTTTCCCCGCATTGAATATATCGCTGGCTTAGGTAAAAAATCAAATGGTCTAAAATACAATACCGTAACTTAAGTTGTTGAAAATTATATTGCTCTCTTATGCTTTAACTTCGATACTCTTAAAAAATAAATATACCAACACCATATGTTAACAAAACACTTTTTTAAATGATAATTGTCAATTTTTATTGGAAGCCCTCAATTTTTTTTTTTAAAAAAAAAAAAAAAAAAAAAAAAAAAAAAAAAAAAAAAAAAAAAAAAAAAACTTTGTTATTTCATTCAGTTCTAAATTTAAAATGTCAACAATTTCCTATTCAGAGATGGTTCGTAGGGAGAAAGCAATTATTTTGGAAGCAATGCAGGAATCTACAAATCGTTTGAAAGAATGCTTTCCAAATGTTACTGACGAAAAGATTGGGAATGATCTCGCCAGACGAGTTCAAAGTGGTTTGCTCAGTTTCAAGGTAAAGCCTAGACGGTTTCAACCCTACTATGTGTACCTGCGTAAATATAAGAGTAGGTTTTTGTTACTTGAAAAATTTACATAGTAATTTTAACCGATCTTTATAAGGTAAAGGTGCTATTGCTGCAGCTAAGGATTATAAACAGATGACCGCAGAAGAGAGGGAGCGTTGGAATTCTTATTATGAACAATCCGAACAATTGTTGACTCCTACGGTGCAACGAAGTTTGGGTTATCGCTTCCGTACTAGAACGGATTACAGTAACTTTCACAGGTTAAAAGCTTTACTGGAAAAGATCGGCCGGGAATCAGAAGCCCATGTAGTTTGTGCGGTTGTGAGAAAGGTAGTTGGGTACAACCGTGCCCATTACGTGATCTCGGGGACCGGTAAGTTGATGGGATTTTAAAAACTTGTGGCATTACTGTACTCATTCTTTTATAGAAGCTGGTGAGGGTTTTTTGCAGGAGTACGAAGATAGGAATGGAGGTTCTCTCAGCTCCAACCTTGAGTATTTTGCTGAGAGACACAAGAGTGTTGAGGAAGGACAAGGTAAAGATGTAGTTAAAGACGTTGCAAATTCTTCATACCAGTTATTCAAATTTAGTGAAAGGTCCTTCGTATAAAGTGACCGAAAACCCCCCGGCTATTAAGCAAAAGAGGGTGACAACGTCAAAGCATGACATGCAAAGGCAGGATTTGAGGGAGGCTATTCTTCTCTTGATCAGTATGTTAAACATTGTAGGTACATCGATCATTATTTAACAGTTGCTTTTTAATAGACGAGACAAGGGCAGGTATCACTGATATAGAGGTAAAAGAAGTTCAGTGGTCCTCCTTTAAAGAAGTTGAACGAGACGCCGAACATGTCGTTCTCAGACATGTCGGCTTGGGAATCTCTATCAGGAAATGGCCAGCGCATCTCCAATTTAGACGAGAGTTGCCAAGTAAAAACATTCCCGAGGTAATTGATGCCATTAAGAATGGCCACTTTATTTTTTCATTAGAATAATAAAATCATTAAAAAAATGGCCAAACAAATAACTTGTTTAAATATGAAAGTGGTTTGGGATCGATATGATCTTAATTTCCAAAGTATTATCCCAAGATCAATTTTGTCATCTGTCGAATTGGGAACGTAACTTAATTATCTTTTTCAATTTTAGGTTCATCATTCCTTATCAGAAAAGTACATTTCTAAACGCATGCTTTTAATTATTTAACATTCATGAAACTAATTAAGATTGGCTTGATTGACACACATGTAAACAATTAGAGTAGCAATGGTTGATGCAAATTATGAAAGACGATAATTATTTTGTAGTAATTGAGACTTTATTTGCATTAAAAATATCTACAAGATGCATGCTACTTACCTTAACCCAGAACATTTTAAACGTAGTAACAACATCAACAGATGAATTTGCACTAGTATCATCTTCATAAAATCATAAACATCTAAACCGAAATAACATGCTCCGTATACGTTTAATGCGCATTCTAACAACGAAAAGTCAATAGTACTAATCCCGTTTTTTGATATTAAGGGCAGTAGACCGGAAAAAATTTGACAATAGTTCTCCCTTGTTTTGTGATAATAGAGGCAGTAGACCGGAAAAAATTTGGCCATAGTTCTCCCTTGTTTTTTGATAATAAGGGCAGTAGACCGGAAAAAATTTGGCAATAGTTCTCCCTTGTTTTTTGATAATAAAGGCAGTAGACCGGAAACAATTTGGCAATAGTTCTCCCTTGTTTTTTTGATAATAAAGGCAGTAGACCGGAAAAAAATTGACAAAAGTTCTTTTTTTTTTCATTAAGATGTAAGTCTTGAGAATGAAGACAGTGGAGCATATTCAGTCAGACTCAAGTTGAGTAAAATATAGGCGACAGGGTTAATAAGCTAACTTGACAGAGACAACTATAGAAAAGATAATAAACGATCAGTAACTTCATCTTTGGTTTTGTTTAATGAGCAGCTTCCTTACCATGTATTAGTGGTGGATATTAAAGGATTTAAACAACACCTAGTGCTTAAATTAAACCACAAACAAACTAAACCAGCTATATAATTTATGTTAATAAATCGTATGGGTGAAATCTATAATATTAATTACCCATTATACAGTCGTTCTAAGCTATGTTATAAGCAGCAGCAGTTGGATAGAGCATAGAAACGCCTTCAGATGTTCAGATTAGCAGTTTCATAATGAGGAAATAAAAAGTGATGAGAAAGTGAAAGAAAAATTTTATTGCTGGGGTACGGGTGACCCCATCATTGTATCGCGTAATCACCAAATTATTTAATTGGCTCATTTAATTGCGCGTCATTGTGGAATGATTTGATTGGGTTTTGAGGAAAATTTTTTTTTTTATGACGGCTGATTAAAAAGATCTTCCGATGCTTGTGGAACTTTGGCGGAATATCCGGAGGTTTGGCCGCTTCTGCAAGCATCACACTTAGGGACTATAGGATATTATAGTCAAACACCTGTAAAATTAAAAAAACTTGGTTTTTTGTATAGATATGTTCTTCTAAGTAAATCATAAAGGTTTATGCAACTCTCAATCTTGTAACTAGTATAGTTCGTGTTTTAATAGCATTTTAAACTGACAAAAAATATGCATAATTTGATGGAAAAGGATTGATTTTATCGAAACTTGATATCATAAATCATTTTTGGAGACTTGAAAAAGTATTGCGGTAATTTAGGAGTATATTTTATAACTTTTTGGGATATTAAATCCGTTGTATCTTATGTTAATCATGTCAAATGTGGTATATTTTGACGCTGATTACATGTCAGGAACCTTTGAATCCCTTTATCTTGTCGAAAAATTATCGTATCATCTGAGCATTATTACCATTCGATTTGAAATAAAAAATTACATTAGAAACATCAATTCAATCAAATTTGCAGCTATGAAAATTTGGTTTTAATATTTTTATTCAATATTATTGTAAAAAGTCATTTGCACATTTGTTAAAATAAAGGTGGTTTCTTTAAAATATTTTATATAGTCATATTTTTTTTTTTAAAACATCATTTTATAATAGTAAAAAGTGTTCTCTTTTGAATGGCGTAACTATAATAATGTATTAATTTGCTACATTTCAAACAATATCATTCAAAAGTATCTTTTATCGTCTTTACACTGCTTAAAATCTAAAAACTTTGAATATTCATAAGCTACGAACATACACAGGAGTTTTTGATAATAATACTGTGATGTATATACTTTTTTTTGTATGTTTTATTATGAAGGAGAGTCTCGTAACATGTTGGCGAGGAAATAAATTGTTTTTATTGTTCAAGATGTTTGCATAAAGGCTGATGCTGATTGGCCCGCAAAGCACTTTTAAAATTTATAATTCTCCCCCCACCATGCGTAAATAAATTATATTTTCCCTCCCCCCATTTTCCAAATGGGGAAGAAATAGAAAGTGTCCCCTTTTTTTTTTTTTTTTTTTTTTTTGAGATGAAAAATAATATATTGGTGTTTATTGTGAAATATGTATATGTTTATGATAATTTATAAATATGTTGATGTCAAAGAAAGAATAATAATAATAATAATAATAAAAAAAAGTAAAGAATAAAAAAGAAAGAAAGAAGCCAAAGAAAAGAAAAGATAATGAAAAACAAAGATATTAACTCTCGGGCACTTAAAACATATACCTATTCCGAATCTGAATCAGAAACTTCAGCAGCATTGATCAAGAGTTCAACAACTTCTTCTTCATTGTCCTCAGGATCAACGTCGCTATCAGATAACTGATTCTCTACAGAAACGGATAAAGTATAATCAGCTTCAGCATTGGGTCGTGGACTAATTAAGGTTTTTAGTTCACCATTAATTTTCGAGGACCATGCCTCAGCCAAACACAGTTCTCTCTTGAGCATAGATTGTTTACCACTGAGTTGACCATATTCAGATGAATTATGATCAGTACAGTTGTTCAACAGGCCTTCTACAACTCGAACCGCGTTTTCAAGTGCAGCCGTTTTTTTAGAGCCATAGGATATCACCCTAGTTATCTCGCCCTAGAACTTCTATTAGAATAATTGTTTATAAAACGATGCGAGTGATACATACTTCCAAAATATCCCTTTCTTCTCTTGCTCGATCAAGCCTATGAAAATCGCAGATGCTGGTGGGGAGGCTAAGGCCGATCTGTTTCTGCATGTAGACATAGACAAGATCGCCGTCGGAAATATTTTTGATAATATTTTTGTAATCGAGGTGTTGATCCTTTTTACGGGCACCTATGTGACAATGTAATACGCGTTATGTTAACCAAAAAAAAAAACAAAAAAAAAGCAAAAAGAGAAATATAATATAGTTACGTACCAAGATACTTGTTATATGCTTGAACGAGCTTTTGCAAATGCTTGCGTTCTCGTTTTAAGTCGGCGAACTTTGCTTTGATGTTGGCCTGTCCGACTACATGTATTACTAGTGTTAGTTTTTACATACCAATCTAATACACATATTACATACTTTTGCCGATTTTAAGATACCGAAGTCTGAAATGGATTCCTTGTGCGGTAGTGGAAATAAATTGAAGCAATCTATCCTCTACAGATGCAAAGTCCTTCTGATCATAATCTTCGAACAATGGATCTGCAAAGGTTGTAGGACGACAATCTACTCTATTCAACACTTGCTCTAAATACTCCATTTCTTCCAACGTTTTCTTAATCTCGTATCGGATAGCGTTAATCGCGGTAGAGTTCACAGCAGCTGCAATACGTGTTCTACAGAGAAAAAAAAGTCAGGCTAACATCAAATTTGTCAAAATGCTTGTTTCAGCTTACATCAGGAAGACATAAGTGTAAGATATAAAAGTATATCTGTCTAAATCTTCTTGGGAATTCCGTCTGACATCAGCTTCGTCCACCGACTCCCCTTGGACGAAGGTCGAGACAGGAACATATGGTGTTGTCAAGCCATCGTCCCTGCTCATTCTCTCCTTTGAATCTATAATCTTCTCGACAACCAGCTTCCACTTCGACTTCAGCTCCTTCAGTGACACCTTTGACATTTCAACCTCCAAGTCCTCAATCAATTTTTCATTCGCCAACCACTTGCGCCTTAAATAACCACCTTACATAAGAAAGTAATTAGTAGACAAAATTAAAATAGAAACGCTTTTCCCCTGATTACCCATATTATTCATCTTCTTCAACGCATGGTATCGCACACCGTCGGTTAAGGTCAACTTTCTGGTTGCAGCAGCCATATTTCTAGTTAGTTTGACATAACCAGAAAGGTAAGACCAAAACCGTTCCATACCTTCGCCATCCGTCAACCCAAAGCCAGGAATGAACCTAGGATTAAACTTCACTTGGCAACTGAATATATGACCATATGCATGGAACACCGTGACCGCATAGCGAGAAACGCCCTTCATACTTGGAAAACGATACTATAAAAAAAAATAAGTCAGATCATATTATTTAAAGTCTAACAAATTATAACTTTTACCTCGGCAGAAGGGCGAATCTGGCAAGCTAAGTCATACATGATGTCCAAGGGGAGGTCCTTAGTAGCACTATTGTTCAATACATGTTCAATAGATGCCAATGCATACTTGAACCTAAATTTGGAAATATTAGCATTGACGAATTATAGATGTAGTTGGTTTTCTTATTTACCCCTCGCCCTTGTCAATATCAAACAAGCAGGTAGGAATACCGTGTCTAGCACAGCCGGCGGCAAATACACCATTGACATCAATGGCTCTACTCTTCACAGCCTTATCTTCAGCTGCATGAAGCTTCTCAGGCTCAACAACACCGTCAACACCAGCATCAGCCTTAGCCTTAGCTTTACCCTTTGATTTGGATTTAGCCTTAGCCTTAGCCTTAGCCTTCGTCTTAGCTCCAGCACCGGCGCCAGCGCCAGCACCATCATCGCTATCATCACCATCTTTACCATCACCATCACCGACATACTGGAGTTCAGCATTCTAGAGTAATTTAAACATTTCAAAAAAAAACAGATTAATTATATTCATCAAATATTCATCAAGAAAATAAAAACAAGATCTTACACAATCACTGACAGGGCGATCATCCTTCAGGAACTTCTCCACATCCTTCGCTTTACCCCAAAGCTCGTCAACTTGATCCACCAAAAAAGGCTCAGGTGAGTTATGAGCACAATTATGGCGCTTCTGGGAAAAGTTTCCATCCATTGTTATCATTGTTCGCTCGGAACCCTAAATCATAGGATTAAAAATTGATATGTGGTGCCATTTTATAATAATCTTACTAAACAAACAACGCAGGAAGGTGCCAACGTGATCCCATCCAAAGACTGTGCGAACTCCTCCTCAAGTGTTCTCTCGATAGACAGCAATAATCTACAGTAAATGAGATAACACTTGTTCAACACATCTTGACCAAGTGACAGCAACTGTAAAAACATGTGTGTAAGCAATCAAATAATGTAAATACAGTCCATGATTTAGTCTTACCTCCTCACCAGAGTCACTAGCGGCTCTTCTTGAATTCTGCAAATTCATCCACTCGACCCAGGACGTGACTGAATCCTGGCCGATTACCTTACGGTCGTGAATGGCTTGCAAGAAACCAAAGTGTACAGCACACTTTGGTTGTCTAATGCTGGCAGGCATGAATTGCAAGAGCATTAAAGTTTTCCAAAGAGGCTTGCAATCGCACTCTTGGAATTTCACCGTGACATGGCCTACATTAAGATGTTTCTTAGTAAAAGTACACTTTCAAATCGGTCAGAAAAACTTACGGTGAAAGAAGTATAATTTCACTTCCCGAAATTTTACTTCGTGGTGTTCGCAAAGAACAGCAGGTGCCTCAACCTCAACAGCTTCAGCTTTGGGGAATCCTCCCTGCATCGACTCAAAAAAGGCAGCCTTAACACCTTCAAGGTTCTCCTTCCAGTCATTGGCCAGTTGCGTAGGCTTCATCTGACGCTTCTCCCGAGCAGCCTTTTTGGCAGCTTTTTCTTTTGCTGCAGCCTCCTCCTCATTGGCAAGAATTTCTTCCTCTGTCAACACAGGCTCATCGTAAAAATTGTTGTCATTTAAGTCGAAGTAGTTGTCCCAATCGTTAAGAGCATCTTGTTGAGGCAAAGCCTCATTTTGTTGCGACAAATCCTCAACGGGATTTTGGCGAGGCTTCTTGGGAGCCCGATATGATTCGAAATTAGAAAAGTCCAAATCATCCAGTTCGAATTTATTGTAATCAACAACAGGAACAAAGTCGCGCTTATCAATAAACTCGTCCTCAGGTACGGGCTTAAACAATTCGGATGTGAACTTGAAAGGTTTTTGCGTGTTGTCTGGCATTTGGTAAGAAAATAATTAAATTTGTTAAAAGAAACAGCAAATGAAAATGAATAATTAAAAGAAACAGCAAATGAATAATTGAATAAACAATTCTGTAAATTAGAGTTCCGAATTAGAATTGTGCAGTATAAAAAAATTTTTTTTAAGGGTATTAATATTTAATCTCCGGAATATAGATGGATCAGGGCGAAAATACAAGCAGGCGGCATTTTTAGTCATAATGTATGGGAGTTTTTTTGCAGGCGTCATTTTATGACAGCACATTAAATTTTTCAATAAATTTGTCCGACTGTTTTCTGAGTTAGACGATTGGGGTGTTTATCTGATGCTGTACCTTATATATAGTACAAAACGATACAGATCTGATTTTACAGGCTATTACTAGAAGCGCTAGTAAGAATAGAGCCGATAATGACTTGAGTAGTATTCCAGTAGTAAACCGCAAGGTGAATAAGGTCACTAAAGCGAAACTTCAGCGAGTAGTTGACACTATCCAGGAACAGAATAACGTCAATGAAGGGTTACTCAAAAAATTCATACAAAAGGAAATTTTAGCTAGTGATTTTATTATTTTAGAATCTTCTGAGGAAAGAGAATTAAGACCCATTTAGTAGCGCATTATGGCCTGACAGCAATAGAAAAGTTCATTCAGAATCATAACATGAATTAGCCAGGTCTAAAAAAAGATATCTTAAGAACTGTAGCATCGTGTAAAAGATGTAGGTTATTTAATAGTAGTCAAACAGTATACTACCCACCTACGAGTATCTTGCCCGATGGCGTGATGGATCATGTAGTCATGGATCTAGGAACGCGTAATATAACTTCACCTAGAGAAAATAATTTTATCCTTGTGATGGTACATTTATTCTCTCGATTTGTCATGTTAAGTGCTATACCTGATAAGCGTGCAACTACCATTGCGAAGCAACTTGTTCAGAACGTTTCTATTCTTGGATATCACAGCCGCGGACTCGGTAGTGGAATTCCGCGCACGTTGCGGAAAGACGCAACATGGTGGATTAAATACGCAACCATCGGAATATAAGTTTTTTATTTAAATTTTTTTTCTTTTACAAGCATTGCCAAATAACACATTGCCAATTAACACATCAGATTGAATAAAATAGTAATCACTCCATTAGATAAATTGTTGAAGAGAGTTTAATTACAGTAAAACTTGTCTACGCAAAACAGAGAAAGATACGACCAACTTACAAATCAGCTAAAGAACCAGCAGGAAGATGATTAACCTTGTCAGTATATTTAATGTACGGCCAAACAAGCTTGAAAAGTTAGCGGAATCGGAATACGGTACAAGACCAACCACTTGGAGAATGTCTGTAATAAAAATAGCAGCGTACTTCTTGTATCTGTTACCCCTGGAATCCCGAGCAACTGTCACAATACTGTGAGCGTCGAATTGCTGCTGCCTCATTACTTCAACGATAGCCAAAAATATTTCTTCACCTTCTTGCTTGTGTGTAAAGTAGCAGTGAGCCACACCGACAAACCAAATGGAAATAGATCTAAATTTTATGCTGTAAGTACCAATAAAGTTTGTCAAATGTCTTTTACTTACCTGTGACCAGTACGTTTGGGAGCCTTAAACAGGACAATATTATTTGCTCTTGTCTTTAAGTTTTTCAAGGTTATGTCCATAATCGAAGAAAATACCAAGTCATCGTTCCAAGCAAGACTTGAAATCAAAATGGATGACGAGGTCAATTGCTCGATTTCATCCCTAATCTTATAATCATAATATGATATCAATGCATCAATCACCTTCAATCTCGGGACACCAAAACATATTTCTTCCGAATCCGATCCAAGCAAAGTTTGAGGTACAAACGGACACCAGACTTGAGCACCAGAGGAATGCGAACAGTAGGTGTCTGGACAATCCGTAGATTCTGGAAATTAAATAGACTGCAGACGTCTAACCGCCATCTTGTTATAATTAGCCTGGTGACGAAGGACGTTCGAAGCATTTGCCCCTATAAGATGCGTGGACTTGATCAAGATGGTGAGCTTTTTAATTGTCCGCTCCATTGGTTGGCAAGAGTACCATTTTAATGGCCCCATCTGTTCAACCAAATACGGCCGATGCATCAAATAATGGTTATTTGCTGTGAACACTCGCGCATTGATACGACTTGCAACAATCGCTCGATTCAAAAACGTATGCCAACTACTAAAACATCTAAATGTTTGCGTTAATGTCTAATTTTTAATAACTAGTCTCTGATTGTCATGTTACCCCTTCATTTTTGCAATGTCCCTACGAGAAATGCGCCACTGCAAAGCAATGGAACATCCCTCCACCAATTCCATCAACGCACATTTGGTTTCATTGTTCTGGACCAATGGAAGTACAATGGTCGGGGCAATGTACAAGAGAAAGTCTAAATAATCGACAACTCTTCCGATACCTACATCGCCATCCCAAGTTCCCTCAAAAGCTGATGGTATGTAAGCCCTGCTCTGCTTCACCTTTTCGTCAATCTTTTGGATAATAGTGTCATCACGTGCATTCAAACCAAAGGTATATAGTGCATCTTGAGTGATGAATTCACGGAACTTTTTGTTTTTCTTGGGATCCAAAAGAGTATACACCAAAGTACCAAGCTCTCTACCAATCAAATGCATCTCGTCACCAAGAAAAAAAAATGTACCGGTGAAGGTGGAAAGAGAGCTAATAACAGGATCAACACCAAGCATATCGAATCCCTAATTCATACTGCGTTTAGTATCTTAAAAATATTGGTGCACACTTTGAATAATTTACCGCATCGCCGTTGACTAATTCGTCTTTGGTTCTCATGTCACCTGCATCCAAGAAGTACATACCGTAACGGCAACCTTCAGGATGTCTGCCAGCATTTTTGCAAATTCTGCAGCCATATTTGCTCGTGTGTCCACGATGATTCATTAAGTCAGCAATTCCTGGAATATCACCAGTCATTCCGAGGAAGAATACTTTACTTTCGTGGACGATTTCATTGTTTTATTCAACGACGAATCGTCTTGCAAACAACGAATTGATTTCCTCGATGATTGGCGTCAAAAAACTCATCAAATACTTGGGCTTTTTTGGGCCAGGTGAAATAGCCAGTGGAATCATCATCGACTTCTTTGCTCTAACAACGAAAAGGTAAGTTTGATTAAGACAACATATACAAGTAAATTTAATTTCTAAACCTTTTAGAAGCAGGAATGCTCATCACCATGCAATGGACTAACGTTTGAGAGCTGCCAGGTTTGGATTTGTTGGAAAACCCATCAACGTAAAGAACAAGGCAGATGTCTTTGCGTGTGAGCAAATTTTGACGAAGAAATGCTTTGGACACCGAACCGGAAAACATGTCAATGTAGACGCCATCTTTATCATACTCGCTGAATTGGCTTGCGTACTTGAAGTCTTCATGGATTTCGTCGTCGACCAGTAGTTCCGCAAGTGAAGCCCCGACAGAAGACATAGCCACGGTTTGAAAGGCTTTTGGAGGTGAAATGTCGCCCGCACGGGTTGATTCCTCAGCTTCATTTTGGTTTTTGTATCGCCACCACAAGCAGGGTTGATACAATGTGATTGCTGCACGTTATCATCAAAAAGAAAACATCCTTCGCGACACACATCATACATTTTCACAGAATCAATGCTGCCTTTATCAAGTAATCTATGAATAGCCTCTGGAGAAGAAAGTAATCCGCCCAAGTCTAAATTGCAATTAGTATGAAAGGAAGTCTGTGAGTCAATATTTAATTTACCTGAGACAGCAACAGGATCAATGTAGGAAAGAAGGTTTCCATTGACATGCTTTACGACATTACGCTGGACCTATCCTGAAACACCGTTATGGTCAAGAAGCTTAATTAAGCCAATGCCAAACTTTTGGATTATGTTCCAGTTGTAATTGTGGTCAAAGTGCTTGTATCTGATCGCATCTTCGAACATGAAAGCGTCATAGCGTGCTAGTTATTGTAGCAATGCATTGTAAGTTAGAAATATGTTACTATAATTTTAATTATTATTACCTGCAGCTTCTTCCATTACAGTATCATCGTCCGCATACTGCTCAGCAAGATTTTGGACGGAAGTAAGCTCTTTTTCAGCATCATCTTGTGTATTGGTATTGTGATAGTTGCGAGAATAGATTTTAAAAGAGAAAAAACAATAAAATACTTTGAGACTGCTTATAAGTTTTATTAAGAGTAAAGTAGATTAAAAGATTCAGAGGGTTCTATTCTAACTATCAGTTTGTATATTTATATATGTTAAGAGAAATCGGATTATGAATTTAGTTTGATGGATAAGTTACACAGCACTAAAATAGTGCTTGTAGTTGGATATGATATAATGTACAAGAAATTAGTTCGTGTTGTGATGTAATAACGTATGGGGTGATGAAATGAGATTTAATTTTAATATTGTTTTATGATGTGATTAGTAACAACAGTAGGTGGATCA
The DNA here is from genome assembly GCF_025094135.1 of Mucor mucedo. NCBI lineage: Eukaryota > Fungi > Mucoromycota > Mucoromycetes > Mucorales > Mucoraceae > Mucor > Mucor mucedo. The sequence goes on along the minus strand of NW_026252379.1, from coordinate 139,092 downwards.
CCACAGGTATTGATACTGTTCATTCCACTTCTTACTGCAAACAAATGGGGTTTTACTCTTCGTTGATGCTCGACCATTCGAGCATGGTTTTCAAAAAGACTATCGCAATAGCTGCATGTAAAGTTACGCGATGAAATCATGGATGTTGTGTTTTAAGGTAAAGTAAAATTATAAAAAGACTATAGGAGTAGTTTGAGACTGTTTATAAGATTGTCCTTTATTAATAAATGAAATGTACGAGTATTTATATAAAAGACTGTCTGCTGTGTTCATATCTCTAGTGCTATCTTGAAGTTATCATTGATTAACCAAAAATGTATACGATTATTACATAGTCACTAATTTAGTCTTGTTCTAATAAATGTTAAGTCTTCTTAACTCTCTTTGCTTTAAACTAAATTTTAAGTATTTCTCAGACGCACTAAATTAGACTTGTGATGTAATATCCTTATAGTTCTTACTATGACATTTATTGTTAAGCTTATATCACAAATGGTATCAGCATGGATAAACCTTTGTTAGCTCTAATATGGCTATAGCCTTGCTAGGTCACCACAATGGAATTAAATTGAGGGAAGTGTTAAAGAAAGATGCCGTAATCTAATCCCAACATAAAGTATTTAACGCAGTTGCATTAACCACTAGATCCAATTTTGAATCACAGACAGCTGTCATTACGTATTGCAAGTAGTGCTAATTTTTTTTATATAGTAGCATGGATTATATCATGGATATGATGTAAAAACCATGACGTGCAAGAATATGGAGAATATATATATAGCGCGTTTTTTCTGAATAAGCGGTTTTTATCAATCTACATCATAAATAATTTGAAAATGCCCGCATATAACAGAAATGACATGGTTCGTACCATCATCGAACTTCAAAAGCTAGTATTTGATTTGCAAACCGAAATCCGATCCAACCACTCCCAGGTAAACGATCGTCTTGACGCCATGGAAGAACGGTTGATTGGAGGGAGCGTGACTGACATGACACCGAGAAAAGGTAATCATAACATGGCATTGGTATACCTTGACATACAACTAACACGTTTTTATAACAGTAGATCAGATGACCGAGCAATCGGCTGTCAGAAGTATCGCTCGTTTTCCAGGAGGTAAAAAGCCTGAGACTGGGATTGTAACCGAAAAGGGTAAACCTGGTAGGATTAGTGACAGAGAGGCGCTCTGGGAGTTCTTGTTGTGTGTTCGACCTGATTTATGTCATACACCTGAGGAAAGTCAAGAAGAAATTGAAATGAAGAATGTGGAATTGAAACCCTTGTATGGTGTATTAAGAGATTATGCTAAATCATGCATCACACAATTGAAGGCAGAGGTCCAGTCAGACCCAGTTCTTAGCATAAAGACATGGGATATTCTTCCCGTGAGCTCAAGATGAAGTATATCCTTGCTTTGGAAGCGCTGGCCAGAAGAGGTAAGATAGGTTTGGATCAATGCTTGGATCACTGGGGAGCTGAAAGACTGCTAGCTAGTGTTGCTCACAACCCATTGGGAGATAAGGTACGTACATTATAAAAAAAGGAAGTTCGTTGATTGTTAAGCAACTAATGCAATTTTTGTTTTGCAGAGAGTGTCGAAAAAGAAGTCAAGCTCTTTGTCCGATGATGAAGAGATCATCCCTCCTGGTCTCGGACTAGAGCAACTAGAGAGTTTCTCTATACCCAATGAAGAGCAGCCTGGTAGAGAAAATGATGATGTGTCTTTGGAAAAAGATACTGCATTAGCCAGACGTGGTCGCAAAAGAAGGATTGTCAATAATTAAAGAATCTTTTAGGCTAAGTCGCACTTTTAATAATTCCATATAAATTAAAAAACTTGCGGATGACAATTTTTCTGCCTTTCTTTCCTGTTTGTATTCTTTTTTTTTGTATATTTTGTAAGTACTGTCCTTCATGTAGTAGTAGACAATACTAAAATATATACCGTAAATAAATGTAGCGTACAAAACGCCAATATTGATTATTTCTGTATATTTTAAATTGTCTAAGATTTATGTGTACATATCCGCCATATGCTGAAGGTAATAGTCATCTGAATATCCAATACGTCTTCTCTAATAAATTGTATAATAATAGATTGTATTGATTAGTCTCTGGGCTATAAGGGCGTATTGAGGTAGTAAATGTTTTTTTGATATAAAATTCTTCTCTTGGGCCGTAAAAAAGTTTTTTTAGGCTGTAAAATTTTGCTTTTAAGCTATAAAATATTTTTAGGCTGCAGTTTTTTTTCGTTTAGGCTGATAAAACTGTTTATGTCGATATGCTGCTACATCTCTCGAGGGCTCGCGAATGTTATCTGTATACATGGCTGGATGTTTGGTTAGTGTTATATCAACTGGGCCCGTCAATAGTAAGTGCAAAGGATATTATGAATGTAAGTGGGCCCTTTCAAACTGGAGCTGATATGTACATAAATTATTTTTAAAGTAAAATACAAAATAAACATTGAATAAAATAAAAACGTTTTCATTTAAATCCTGCTTCTTTATTATATAATTTATATTTTGATTGCACAAATGTATAAGGTCCATCAGCATCAATAGTATTGTAATTAAAAGTGATGTACTACGTTTTGACTAAAAGGACGCTATACTGTGGTAAAAAGACGCAACAGGTGGATTTTAGTAACTACCAGAAGTGGTATAATTACGAAACTTGCGGAAAAAAACCGCAACATTAAGTGGTATAAACACGCAACATGCGGAAAAAACTCGCAACATTAGGTGGTATAATTTCGGTTTTTTACCACCTCCGGTGGTAAATGAACTACGATTCCGCAACATTCGGTGGTATAAAATGGACGTTTTTACCACCAAATGTTGCGGGTTTTTACCACATGTTGCGGGTTTTTGCCACATAGTCCGCCACTGTGGTATGTTCTAGCTCCAAGTATATCAGCCATGTGTACATATCATTTATTACTTTGCTGCGCTCAAAGATGGAACGTGAGATCATGGTAAAGGATGGTGAAATTCTTAAGGTGGACGATTCTTTTAAAATTATTAAAAAGATAGCCAAAGTTGGTGGTAAGCCTGTATTCCAAACATTGTACACCGTTTGCAAAGAGTATGAAGAAGTACGTGCAATGGTTTTTGTACCGACAAAAGGTCACGCACATGTCAAACCATTGTTGTGCGCTCTTAAGAAATCGTACGAGCTATATGGTCACACCATGCCAAAAATAGCTTTTACAGACATTGTCGTAGGCAATCAGAAGCTCTTTGAAGACATTTCCCCTTCCTTGATAATTGATGTAAAACATGTTGATGATGTAATGGTCGAAGTAACTGATCAAGAACACGAACTACCCGTGTATGAAATTCCTTCGGACGTCACAGTTGAATGTTTAAGTAGCATTGATTCCATTGACTTTTTTATCCAAACAATTTTAAATGATAGTCATTATAGAAGAACCAGAGTAAATATTGGTTTTGATTGCTGTAGTAAAAGTAGACTTTAGGAGAGAATAGTTTTACAGAGAAAGATAGATAAAAAACAAAGAGAATACATTATAAGTCTTGTCGATTTATTCGTATAAAAATTGGTTACGAGCTAACTAGACGGGCAGGTTTGCCCTGATATTTATAGAATATTGAAGATATTGTGGCTTGTATTTTTGACAGCTCAGATCCATCGTAGTTTTATATGATGGACCATTCATTTGGTTTATTGAAGATCGTAAGATAGCTGTCCTTGATTTATTATTGTTCCTTAAATTCTCTGATCTCTCATTGGTCGGAGCCTAGAGTTGTGTTATAATGAAGAAAATTCCATGAAGCCGGGTTACTTATTCCCGATCTTTTATCCGTGAAACATCTCTCCTTTTTGTAGACAGTAGCATTTATTATGCGGTTTTAGCACAGTTGCGAGTGGTATTATACCATCAGACCGTCTTATCAAGGAAAAGTCGTTATCATACCAATTGCTTATCAGAAAAAGGTTTTCATCATTCCGACAAAACATTTCGATGTCGGCCCTACTTCTGGTTTAAAAATTCTTCCTGCATATTTGAAAATTCTTCCGTAGACAAGGTCCATAACAAAAATTGGAGAATCAATCGGCAGTGATTTTAAAAAGATTCAATGAGATTTTCATGGTGATTTTGTTTGTCTTGGCTCTTTGGAAATTATCACTCTCTGCAAGGACAAGGATGTTGTCGCCCGGTCCAATTTGAGTCTAGCCGACGCTTGCAAGGCTGTTCTCAGTCGAAAATTGAACAAGGATGATCGTATTAGGTCTGGAAATTGGGAGGAAGCGCGCCTCAGCGAGGATCAAATAAAGTATGCTGCTGCTGATGCGTACGTTTTGTTGGAAATATATGACAAGCTAAAACATTTCTCAACAATTGGATTGGCAATTGGGGGTGAGTCACAAGTTGGGACATTTGTAAGTGTTTATGCTGGGTCATCAAAAACAATTTTGGCACGTGGATCCATTCGCTCGAAAGATACGGTTCAATGGAATAGTAACAGCATTGAAGGTATTAATTAATCGCATCTAAAATTGTTATATCATAATAAATTGATCTTATATAGGTTCTGCAACTATTCAGGAAAGACAAAGAAAGGTCAGAAAAAGAAATATTGCTGTTATCGAGATCACGGATATAATGGTACCGGCCACTTTCGTCAATCCTTTTCTATGGTTCATGATTTAGAAACGGAAAAGTGTAGCCTAGAGTGTGGTAAACGGGATTGGTTTACACAGAAAAATAAAAAGAATAAAAATTAAAACAGGGAATAAGTTAAATATCCAATGTGGTTTTACTCCAGGTTAAAGGTTAAAAATAAACTAAAGGAAAACTATCTATCTAGAAATTGTCCTATTTATATGAATTGTTAGATGGTAATGATTTATAGTTGTGATAAGCTGTTACTGTGCTTATCACTATCTTATGATTGAGAAACTATATTCTGGGTATTTTACACAGAAAAATGGCTGTCTATCTTTTATGATTACAGCAGGTATATTTGAATTTGAAGATACTCTGTGAGGTAACACAGAGTTTTCGTTTTCTATTTCCTTATTATAGAAATTCTGTCCCTGTCTATGAATAATGGTAGAATGGTGATAAGGATATTTTACTGTCATATCCTTATCTGAAATGGTATTATGTATTTTATTGGTTGTATGCTTTGTTATGAAATTATGTATATTTATTATTGGCTGTAGCCGTTATTATTTATGTAGTTATATATTATGTGTTTTACCACATAGAGGTTTTGAAAAAAAATGTGTTGACAATGGAACATCGATTAAAATTTTTATCGATATCAAGCTAAGCAGTTAAGGCTGAAGTCAGCAAAGCCACCTTTTACTGAAGTACCGCTGTCATCCTCACAAAATTCTGAAGATACGCCCATTAGTAATTTCAACCAGGCTCAAATTATTATTGATGATATTTCCATTTCAGTTGGTAGATTTATTTATATAGATTTTTTTTATCCGTCATGATATTTGTTTTAAGCAGATTTGGATATGGTAATTGATGATCAAAGTGAGGATGAAGAAATTTACAACTTTATCGAGCAAAATAACAATACTGACGTCGATACACTTTTGAATGTCAATATCCATCACGAAGAAAGCAACGATGACAATATGTCGAACATGTTTCCGACTCGTGTTTTAAAAGACATATTCAATTTAATGGATATGATAAAAGTATCAAAGAGACGTGGTTTGTCTAAGGAATCTCCTCGAGTTTTATGAGATACTATATTTCTTTACGATGAAGAGGACAAGAGAGCTGTAGAAGAGTATCTTGAATCTGTAGACGTTACTTGGGACAAGGCAATGTTAATCAAGTCGAACTGGGTGCTCAAGCGAGTACGTACATATGTACGAAGTCCGGATGTTCTTTTGCCAGTGGTCGATAATCTTTTCAATGTTGACAGACATATTAAGTGCGCTGTTACAGGATTCCCGCTATTCGACAGACAGGGTTGGAAGTAAGCCAAAGCCGTTTTGGAGACAATCAGAAAAGACCATGTCAGCGATACTCCTGGAATTTTATTCTACTATTTGATCAAGGGAGATTCGCGCAGATTTTCTGTGTATCGTTGTACGAGAGGCACAAATTCTGTTGAAGGTGGTATCCACCAAAATATTATTCGAAAGTTTAATTCTTTTAATGCCGGCCTATTTTTGGCCGATTGTGCTCTCGCTGATTATCGTCTGCGCCACAACATTTCTGTAAGATCAGAGGTACAGAATTTAATTCAGTGAGTACTTAATTAAGTTCATAACTAGGTTGGAAGCAGAAATAGATTTAATATCGAGCATCGAAGCCATTACAACCCATGGCTTGTTCAAGCTCTGAATACGTTACGTGCTGATTTTGATCAAGAATTTATTCCGTCATATACTAACTCTTACGGTATCTCTCACCATCTTGTTGATTCGAACGAAAAATTTGGAATATGCCCTGTTTCTCAGGAGATTATAGATACTTTCAGTTACCTCTTACCTTTAAGACAAGATTCAGAATTATTGTCAAAAGGAAGAAAAGTTATCAATAACGGAAAAGATTTTAATTTACAAGTATTGGCCCAAGGTAATTAGTCACAGATTTATAATTAAATGTTTTCTTAAGTTGATTACTGATACCTAACAATATTGTAGGTGTTTTGGAAGTGAGCTCGCTTGTTGCAGTAAAACTGCCTGCCGTAAAGATGATGATGTTGATTTTATGACACATAACAACACGAATCCGCAGGTATTTTCAGATGCATTGAGATCAACCAGGTACAATGATTACCACTATCTGGCTAGTGCACAAGGAATTAGATTTGCATTGACTCCCGTACACACATATGAGGAGTATAAACTGTACAATAAAGTTGTCAATAATCATTTCTCAGCTCAAAATCTTAACAATTATTTCACCTGGGTAGCAATATTTAAAGCATGGTCTGAAAGAGTAGATGGTGTCTCTATATTTTACAAGTGTCCTGAACACCTTATATAATATTACAACAAAAAACAAGTATGACAGTAAATACAGAGATAACAGTTTGATTAACCAGGCTCAGTGTGATATGATGCGTAGCAACATTCGAAATGAATCACGTTTGGTAAATGCTCAAACACCCAGTACTTTCACCCATTTGGGTTCAAGACAACTGAGCACTAACGTCATCAGTAATGATCTGAATATTCCTGTTATTATCAGCTCTTTGCGAACTCCCCAAATTACCAGACCAGCTAGAATCATTGCTCCAACCCTTATGACATTAATCGACAGTAGTAGTTCTTTCGCATTCCAACAGCCTCATCATAGTCCTAGAATGCAAATTCCTCGATTGCTAAATAATTTTACGCCTGCGATTACTACCATCTTATAATATACTACAATTCATACCTTTTTGCAACACGGAATTTAGACCCCGCTGAAAAATGTATTTCCGAGGGGGGTCTGGGGGGAGGGGCTTGACCCACCCCCAGGAACAAAGACCGGTAGATTGGCATTGAGTGTTAAAATGTTGATTGGCATTGAGTGTAAAAATGTGGGTTGGCATTGAGTGTAAAATTTTTGATTTGCATTGCGTATAAAAAATATTTATTAGATATGTATACTACAGCAACATAAGCAAACGGAATATCCGTATTATTTTCAGATAAAAGAACACTACTGAAAATGTTATTTATCCTGAATTACTCATCCACACCTAACTCCCATTAAATTTTATATCTTATCCAAAATCATCATTTTTTATCCCACCTTATATATTACAAATGAATGCTATATTTATTAACTTTGAGTGCGTTTCAGACGCTGGCTCCGCTCACGAAGTGAGCGAGATGCCAGCTAGTTACTACTACTACAAATCGCGAAATGTTTTACATTCTTCCACCGAAAGAAAGAAAACCAAGGACATGTAAGAAGTGTAACAGCTCTTCAGCAAGGGCAATATGAATAGAAATTTTTGTACTTCTCAAACTATGTAATAAACTATCAGTTTAAAACCTTTATTTATATTCAATGTAGTCCTGTAAAAAATGCGATCATACAGAATAGGTTTTTTTTGGAAGCGCCTGTGGTATTTGACAAAATATTACAATAGAAAAGTAATGATATAAAAGTATATTATTTATTAGAGGTAAAAATAGACTAAAAGAACTCTGCTGCTATGAAATACTTGATCCTTTTTATATTACACAACTCTTCTCAGTTTTAATGATGAGTCAATCTTTCTGGTTTTGCAATAGATCTATACTTTGTTTCCCGCCTTGGGTTAAATGAATACTACTCGTTAGAAGTGTTTCCAGTTAACGCTGTCCAATATCAGTGGATCGGGAGCATAGTAATTCTAATAAATCTTTAGTATTACCAGACACTTATTTATCAGATCATGCAACCGTGACTGTAACAGATGCATACTTGTTTTTCAGGTGTAATTGGCAATATAATCTAATATAATAGTTGATCATTTATTCATTATCTTTGTAAAGAATAAAATACGGTCCGAAATATAAAGTGTCTTATCGTTATTTGTATATTTGGTTGTAGAAGATAGGTATTCATTAATTGATACACTATTTCCTTATACTCTCTAGCAGCAGTATAATTATATTAATATATACGTAAATGATCCATTTATATCAAAAGCTGTTCTAATTTCTCTCTAGGTAGCTAATCCATTGAGAGAACTATTAATATTAACTTTCTCTTTCTTATAGGTTCTTGATTTAATCTGAGAAGATTCTCTTCTCGATCGGTGATATTGTATCTCAGTGGTATAGCATTCCGTATCAAACTGTCATTCGTATATTGTATTCAGGCCAATCATGCAATCTTTAAAAGAGAAGTATTTATTCGAAGTAGGAGAGGTTGTATAGCAGTATACAAGCGTATGCTGGTATGCAACATAAAAGGGTGCTTTAATTTCATAGATTATTTACTTAAACGATTTGCTTAATTATTTTTAAGTGAATCGTATACAAATACGACAGTAACACCAGCCCTACATGTTCTGTGTGTTCTTCGGAATTATTTGAGTATATGAGGAGATCGTTAAGATAAACAACAAGAAATGAATCAAGGATTTCACGCAAGGTGTCATTAACTAAAGCTTGGAAAGATGCAGGAGCATTACAGAGGCCGAAAGGCATAACGCAATATGGAAAGTGCCCATAGCGAGTTCCAAAAGCGGTTTTCTATTCATGACCAGCTGCTATTTGGAGTAAGTTGTAAGCACCACGCATTTCATGTTTGGTAAATATTATACCTTTGTTTAATCGATCGAGAGTTCCAGTTATTAAGGGTAGTGGACATCGATTCGAGATAGTAATTTTATTTAAGCTGCGGTAGTCAACAACAGGACTGTTGTGATCGAGCTTATATACAGATATAACTCTATAATCAATTCTGTCTTTCTTATTTGATAACCTTTTCTTGCATTACTCTTTAAATTAAATACATGCAATTACACTCAATTTACTACGCATTGATTACTCATCAATATATAGAAAACAATAGTCATATATTTATTCCAGATAATACAATCCAATGATATGATCGCTCGACAATAACAAGATTATCGAAGGTACCATGACATGCTCGATCTTTAATTGACAATACGCCTATTGTATATTTGACAGGCTTCACTATAATGATTGATATTCAGCCAGCCCCGAATATGTATATAAAGTGTGCTATTTAGCCATATTATACCGTAGTCGAATTAGGTTACGCGATCACAATCCACAACAATTAACATTATTGTGACTACTAATAACCTCATATAAAAGCAGAAATTAACTATTCAACTAGACGGATCCTTCTTGTCTTTTTATTATTATAAAAAAACAATAAAGTTATCAAAAGTTTCATTTTATTTCTTGACCCATAATTATCACATAAAGAACCCAATTTATTGTATAATAAAGACTAGCTGGCATCTCGCTCACTTCGTGAGCGGAGCCAGCGTCTGAAACGCACTCAAAGTTAATAAATATAGCCTTTATTTGTAATATATAAGGTGGGATAAAAATGATGATTTTGGATAAAATATAAAATTTAATGGGAGTTAGGTGTGGATGAGCAATTCAGAATAAATAACATTTTCAGTAGTGTTTTTTTATCTGAAAATAATACGGGTATTCCGTTTGCTGATGTTGCTGTAGTATACATATCTAATAAATATTTTTTATACGCAATGCAATTCAAAACATTTACACTCAATGCCAACCCACATTTTTACACTCAATGCCAATCAACATTTTAACACTCAATGCCAATCTACCGGTCTTTGTTCCTGGGGGTGGGGCAAGCCCATCCCCCAGACCCCCCTCCCCTCTTTTGGGGGATACTCCCCCAAACCCCCTCTATAAAGATAATATATCTAATAAATATTTTTTATACGCAATGCGAATCAACATTTTTACACTCAATGCCAATCCACATTTTTACACTCAATGCCAATCTACCGGTCTTTGTTCCTGGGGGGTGGGGCAAGCCCCACCCCCCAGACCCCCCTCGGAAATAAATTTTTCAGCGGGGTCTAAATTCCGTGTTGCAAAAAGGTATGAATTGTAGTATATTATAAGATGTTAGTTTGTGTTTACAATTTGATAATCTTACTTCGTCAAATTTCTTAGTTTTATTCTTAATTCGTTGTTTTATCTCTCGAATTTCTCAAGGACGACGAGAGCCGGCAGCTTTCTTGACAAAAAATACGGGAGCACCAGCAGGGGGGTTCTGATCTTTCAATAAAACGTTTTGCTAATTTTTCTTAAATATATTCGTGTAAGGTATCCATTTCAATTTTTGGAAGGTTGTACAAGGGTCCAAAAGTTACTTCACCACCGGTTTTGATAGGATAGTGTGGTCGTGGATTCTATGCCGTGGTAATTTATTCGCCTTTCTTTTTGAAAACACAATATTGAAATCCTGAGATTTTTCGGCTAACTCAATTGTTGGAGTGGTTGCAGATTTGTTTGTATCTATGACGGTATTTGTAACTGTTGTTTCGGTTTCTGAAACACTTAAAAATTTTAAAGTAGATGAATCGTGTTGTTCTCCATTTTTTTCCTTTTTTCCTTTTTATTATTCATTTGTAAAAAGTCATAAAAATACTCGGAAAAAGGATTCATTTCATTGAAAGAAGTAAGATTACAAGGTGTGTTATCATCGTTATTATTCGTATTATTTTTTCCATCGTCGATCGTGACTACATCGTTAATTGTTGTATATAATTTGGTTGGTGAACATCCACGTAAGAGGCAAGTCAATACCATGGTACTAGATTTCCAGTCGAAAGCATGATTGTGTCTTGCCAACCAGTCTTGTCCAAGAATTACCGAGTGAGCAGCGTTGTCGAGATGTTTTAAGTTTAGAAATTCATGATGATGTGTGACATTTATTTTTAAAAATAAAGAGGACACGCTGTTGGTAATATGGGTGGAGCTGTTAGCTAACCGGAAGGTAGTGTTGTCACCAGAAACAAAGGGAAGACCGGTCTCCATAATAAGGGAAGATGATACAAATGAGCTTGAGCTCCCAGAGTTGACAAGGACAGAAGCAGAAACACGGACCAGATGTTAAGGTTACTGGGATTATTGTTAAACCAGACACTTCGCTTTGCGTAACATAGGCAATGTTAAATCCAATGACCTTATTCATGCTATCTTGCTTTTGCATGACTTGATGTTTATAATTATTCAGTATGTTCTTCTTGGGGAACGGGTTAGTCCTGACTAAATTTAATTCGTGATCAAGCGGGGTAATGACATGGACTAAATGGATGCAGTTATTTGTGATAGTTTCATCGTACTTGTCACCGATCAGAATGGTATATGGTGGGGTACGTGGGTCTAAGTTGCTGGTTTAAAATTTTGTTGTGGCAAGCTGCTGTGAAGTGACCGGGTAACCCACAATAGTGACAAAGATTATTTTTTCGTCTTCATTCTTTTTCTTCGGATGTAATCGGACACGGCAATTGTTGTTGTTGCTTGATTGAGGACTGGATTAATTAAATGAGAAGAATGGGTTGTTAGTTAGATTCATAAGAAACTTCATAAATGGGTTGTCCAACATTGTCAATTTGTATGGGTGTGGGTTGTTGGGGTCTTTGTTTTTCATGGAGAACAAAATAAAAATTAAACCAAAAGTGATACTGTTAGAACTTGGATACCACTTTATTATGGACGACGAAAAAATATAATTAAAAACGTATTAAAAATGTATTCAAAAAAATCTTGATGGTCTATGAGAAAAACTATGGATATTATTATATTAAAATTATTGGAATCGTAACTACGCAGTCACAAGGCAAGCTAATTTTCAGTCCCAAAAGTTACAAAAGTTAGGATTTTTAATGGGGGTGGGGGGTTTGGGGGAGGGGGAACCCCTCCACCCAAGAATACAGCCCATAGTATTAGCATGAAAGAGCTTATATCTTATAAAACATTATTTTTTTTTTTAACAGCGTAATTTTTAAGTAGTGATATAGAAAAATTGGGGGTGCGGGGTTTTCCCCGCAAGAGGGGAGGGGAGTCTGGGGGAAGGGGGAACCCCTCCACCCAAGAATACGGCCCATAGTATTAGCATGAAATTGTTACCTTCTGAAAAACAATGTTCCTTTTTTTTTTCTACAGAATAATATCTTAAAGTATAATTTTTTTTAATACCGTGAATTTTTTTACAGCCCTATGTTTTTAAAGCGTTAATTTTTTTTACCTCGTATTATTTTTTAGTAGAGGTACAAAATTAGAGGCTGGGCAAAACCCTTCTTCGAAGAATACGACCCATAACATTAAGCATTAAACTGAAAAAAAGAGCGTATATAAAAATTGACTATTTTTGAGAGAGTCATAATATAAAAGTGACTTTACTGAAAAAGTCATTCAAAAAAAAGTAACTATGGAGATTTTGTGGCAAAGGTTAACCTTCGCCCCAGTATAGCAGCCAATAGCATTGAACATTGCGCATAAAATAGTTAATCAGATATATAAACAATTAATACTTTTTGCGTAAATGAACTTTCTAGCCTGTGTTTAGGGATATCGTCTTTTATTTAAACATGAAATGAGAAACATCAAAGTTTTCTCCAGTTTAAAACTGATAATCATCAGTGTAGCTTAAGCTATAATGGCGCGTGGGCTTCATGGTTAATTAATACATGTTAAGTTTTTGATTTCAAAAACAGGCCTGCGGCAGCACTAGGCTTTTTCGAAGCGCAGCGTACCGAACCATAGTGCAGGTCAAAAAGTTACCGAAGCGCAGCGAAGGTCTAAATGTTTACCGAAATGGAGGTTTGGTTTGAAAAAGCCTCGTTTATATAAAGAACTGGGATAGTTCTAGGGTGAATAGTAAGCGCCTTATTAGATCATGATAAAATAATCTGGTGATAGTAAATACTCAACATGTCTTTAAATTTAGCCCTTCCATACTGAGTATATAAATATTAGTCAGAGGGATCAACAGTTATAACATCAAATGACAAGAGTAATATTTGGGCTCAGGATCTATTAATATTCTATAGTCCAAGCCCATTCAATTGTATTGCTTTTGCAGAATAAATATTTACTCGCCACAGGGATGTGCCCTGGGTACAGACTCCAACGGTAGGATGAGAACAAGTGGGGTAATGCGTGATACATGATTAACTTTTATACTTATTATCCATCCGTAATGTGATGTGACAATGAACTTTATTATTATATCTATGATATCCTCAACAGTCTTGGATTACAATTGATTTTTTGTTTCTGTTACATTCTTGAAAATTGTCGATTATCGAATTGGATGGATTTGGCCATAACGGCATTTAAGTCATCGATGGGTGATAATCTTGCTAGTTCGTCTTTAACATGTTCTTTCAAATTGAGTATAAACTGTGAGACTAAAGCGTCATTATTTTATGTTAGTTGCATGCTGAGTCTTCTAAATTCTGTCGGAAAACGTGTATCGGAAACAACCTGTCGTAATGCACGAATGGAAGCTTCGGAATTAATGATTGGATTGGAATCTCCAAATGCGTCATAAACAAGTTGTTTGAAATTTTTGTAATCTTTTAAAATTTCCAGTTGTTTGTCGTTTTCAATTTCCTTGATATATGGTTCTATGTAAGCGAGGGAGTTTGCAGTAAGACATCCAATAGTATATAACACCTTCTGTTCGTCTTCAAAAAAGCGTGATTCATCAGCGGCAAAGACAACAGAAAGTTGCGTGAAAAATGAGTCAATGTAAGAGGATTGGCCTGAAAAGGGGGCAGGTGCTTTGATTCGGATCGAATTATTTTGTTGTGAAGAAGCCTTGCTTTTGTAGTTTTCAGCCATATAAGTATGGATTTCGGCTCCAAGATCAGATACTTGTTGCGGGCAGTTATTAATTATAGTTTGAGTACCGACTTCCACAGCATGTAGGCTGTGATATTTTGAGATAATAGAATTTGATAAAAACAGAAGAAAAAAAAATTAAACAAACGAGTCTCTGTTAATCCTTTATTAAAGTTATGGAGAGAAGGTCATCGCAAAAGGAAGGACGCTTTTTATATCAAAACATCTGGGTGATTGAATCTGGTAAAGAATAGGTAGTGGCTTGTTTCTATCTTCTGAAACATGCCAATTAGAATAATATGGTCTGAAGTCAATCAACATTTTATCGTATTGATTGGCCCGAATTATTAACTGAAAATTTCTCATTTGGTGATACTTCCGTAACAGATTAAAGAGAGTTATAACAACCAATAATAATATAATTCCCAATATATAATCTGTAACAAGATTATACTGGTAATCTAAGAGTAACACTCTGTTTGGGATGGAGATAAAAATGTAAATTAAGGTAACAAAAGACAATACTGTTAGAACTGTGTATATCTTTTATTTCGAGAAAATTTAGATTCGGGAATTCTACTAGCAAAAACTACAGGTATTTATACTAAATGATTAGATGGCTTTCGGATAATATATGTGACGCATTAGAGGAATATGATATATTGTTATACGTAATGTCTGTTTAAATAAATATGTTATGAAGTAATTCCTGCCTTACAAAGTAAAGACAAAAGTACGTGAGGATCTAAATTCATCTCCGAAGATGACATTACGTAGATACCAAAGAGAAAGTTTAGTGCGTGTAATATTCAGTAACCGAATATACCGCCTATGGGATTGTACTATACTTTTATGGTATTATAATATTTTACTCGTCACAAAGCAAATCACCTTGTGCACAGACACCAACGGTTCTGATGATAACAAATGGGGCGAAGTGTGAGCCATGAATATTTATACATGATCATCCATAATTATGTAAATGTGATGATTCTTTTATTATAATCTATGACATCCTCAACACACTCGAATATTATAATTCACTGTGGGAAAAAATATATGAATATATTAGAAATTATTGTATTTTGGTTTGAAAAATATTGGAATATCCAAAATTCCAATAATATGGTTGTTAATAGTTGTAACATAATGGGACAATATTTTGATGGGATAAGCATTGTACAATAAAAATACACATAATTCAAACATTGGAATTACGTTGTATTTTTGTTTGAATTATTTTGTGCAATAAAAATTATTAAAAAAAGGTTCTACAATTGTTGGGTAATTATTCCCATTTGAAACTCGTGATCCAATAAAAAGACAACACTAGTCATACATTCTCCAATTGTTGAAATAAGTTGATTATTTGTTTAAAACTGTTGTAAGATAAAATGTTTGAAAAATAATGGGTAATAATTTATTTATAGGTAATGCATAAGTGTACAGGACCATGTATACATATTAATATTAAAGATACCCACTGTTTTGTCAACAGAATTGTGCTTATGTTCTTAAAAAAAAATGAGTTAAACAGAACCCCAAACCAAATTGACACGTCCTATGTCCTGATCGTTTAATGATTCAATTTCTATGCCATAAGAAACGACGTGTGAAAGCATGACGACTTCAAATGCATGGTTTAGATCGTCATTCTTCAAATAGTAATGACAGTCTTGTTCTGCATTGTACTTTACTGGGAAGACTGTCTTGACCAAGACAAAGTGCAACCCTTCATTACAGTACATGAACAGCACTTATCCATACTTCAGCTGTGCTGTTCTTTCGATATACCTGTACAGGGTCCTACTGTCATCGGCCTGTGAACAGTAGACTACGAAAGTCCCCTTGCTCGATGGTTTTCCCGCGAGCTTCAACGTTTTACCGCTTCTGATCGGGAAGTACAGTAGCTTTCCACTGTTTGAGCTTCCTCATTTAGATTGAGTGCTCTTTCAATAGCTGCCCCCTCTAGTTCAGAACATTCATGAAATCGTTCAACAAGATTTATGCAATTCTGTGTCGTTAATTCTTTTCCATAAACAATTGAATTACTGTTTGTAGGAAACCAGTTTGCTTTGTAAACAGCAGCGAAATGAGATTTGACGCAATTACTTGCATTTTCGCTTGGCTTTTGGCGTGATTTAATTGAAGATTTGATACTTCCAATCAGTCTTTCAAGTGGCCTTGCACTTGTTAAACGCATAGGTTCTAAATTAGCGATAGCATCACTTAGGTGATTAATATAGTGCATGTTGACTGTGAATACATTGGGGCGGAAGTTTGCCACCAAAAACTCTTGCCATTCCTTAATGCAACTATGATAAATGTTTAATTTACGTTTGTATTAGTAATAGTTTACACTGATTTTTTATAAACTTACCGGTTTAAATCTACTAAATCGATTTCTGATATGCTGTATTTCTGCGTTATTTTACAGGCATTAGAAAGAGAAACAATTGCTCTGCATGCATTATCAGTAGCAGTCTCGTAGACATGTAATTGATCCAATGACATTCTTGATGTTGATTTGGAAGCTGTTTCTTTTCGAATAACATCTCTTTTTTGAAGTTGAAGAGCTTCTACCACAAGAGTTGGTAATATGAACACAATAAAATCAATCCAGTCTACACTGCGAAAAAAACCGGGCTTTTTGTGGACATCTATTTTTAAAAAAAAAATGGCTTAAGTTAAATAAATTTGTCTTGTATTATGTTTTGACATTTCCTACCCAAGAAAGCTCCGCTAATACTACAGCTGTGCTTGTTTTGTTGGGCCTGTTGCACTTTTGCAGATACAAGCTCTCGATACTTAACGCGAAGGAACAGAGGGTTGCTTGCATCTTGATATTTTTGACCATCATCAGTAATAATTGCCCATATTTTGCCGCCGCCGTTTGCTCCCCAGAAATGCATCTCGTCTAATCCCCAAAAAAATGGGCAGTGGAAGCTATTTAAAAGGGAAAGTGGTGATTTTCGAACGATGCCATTTTTCTAATACAAACAAATTAATGTTTTTTTTTTAAAAAAGAACACTCTAAAAAACTTACTTCGTCTCCTTGAATAAAATCTTCGGGTTTTCTAATTAATTCTGTAGAAATGCCACCTTGTGGAAAGGGATAGCACATACTTGCTTTAACCCGTATAGCTTCGGTTCGACATATGCGACATCCAAAATAAGCTTGATGGCCAATATGACCACAAAGATCAGCACATGCTGGGATATCACCAATAACTACCACGAGAGATGCACTAAGAAGCTTCTGTTCGCCACTACTAAACTTCACTAGCATTCCATTTTTTTCTAATTTTATAAGCTCTTGATATGTTGGAAAAAGAAAACTATGCATATTGTACGGTTTTTTGGGACCTGGTATGATTGTGGTAATCAAGATATTCTTTTTTTTGAATCTGATGGAAAAAACATGTGTGTTAATTTTGTATATTTACGTTGCAAAAGATTAAAGACACTAACCGTAGCTCTGGTGATAGATTTAAAATGACAAATGCTACTACAGTCATGCTTACACCACCCCTTTTAAAAGGATTAAATCCATCAGTATACATCGCCAGATCCAATTTGTAATCACTTGTGGGACACTCTTCATTATGACCGTCCCATTTATCTTTAGCTGTTCCGTCGAAAATATCTTCCAAAAAGGCATAGTTACTACCTGATTTGTTAGAGAAAAAGGCAGTATGTTTTGTCGATTTATAAGAGATGTCCGATCTAAATTGAGGTGTCTTAAGAAGATGCGCCAGCTGCTTAGCAAGAGAAAGTTGCTTAATTTGCGCTTTTGGTCTTCCTGCATCATCATAGCGATCCTCCTGGCATTTAGGATTACTACATGCTCGGCTATTATCGCCTGGGTAAAACATCTGACATCCCTTTAAGCACATGTCATACTTATCTGTTTCAACGGGGCAAAATACAGCAAGTTCTTTCTTGCTCGATCCAAATTGGGTTAAGAGCATTTTGTGACCTGTCAAAATTAGTTGTGTGCTAAATGTCATAATGCGCTTTATTCTAAACCCTTACCAACGCCAATTTCTTCCAAATAGCAATCAACCCATTTTATGATGCGTTCCTTTCCATTTTTAGATGCGCCCGACTTGGCAAGCAACGATTCAAACTCTATGCTTTTCTTTTCAGTATAGCTTAAGTTAGCGAGTTTGTCCTGATCGACAGTGACGTCATCAGGAGCCCTGGCGGAGGTTTTGAAATTTTTAAGATTTAGGAACAGGTTATTATTGTAACCACCATCTTTGGCTCTGATCCATTCTTCTTGAGGCTCTTCCAACTCTTCAAGAGCGTCCGCTCCAACATCGTCAGACTGTGCAGTGAAGTCTTCAGCAGGACCGTCGTTGTCTGCTGCTTAATTAGAGTAAGAAAAGTTTAAAACAATTTAATAATTTTTAAGTATGTACCTTCATACACAAATTCCATAGCATCTCCTTCTGATTCAACGACGCTAACTGCACGAGCGGAACCTTCCATTGGAGAAATAACATTTCGTTCTTTAGAGCACATCAGATTAGTACTTTTAAATCGTTGCAATGAAGCTAAACTCAGTCACCTTGTTCTCTTCTCAGATTCAATTGAGCAATTTTTTGTTTTTTATGGTCTTTTAAATGCTTCTGCAAAGACCTTGGAGTAAGGTATCGTGGGCAAAAACTGCATTTGACTTTCTGTACCATTCTATGTTATTAATGTTTTTTTATAGAACTGATCGATGAGTAAGAAAATAGAGGTGGTATTGAGCTCATGTTTCGGGCCAGATTTTTGGTGACTATTGTTTATTAACATTATTCGAAACTTACTTTTCGTTTGAGCTTACTTTTTCTGTTTCTTTACCTTTCTCTCTAAACGTTACAATGCCTCCCAGACAACAAGGAAAAACACCATCAAACGAAGAGTTGTCCAATGCTTTAAATCAAGTACAAACCCGTATGACAGAAAATCATAATAATGTGATGGACCGACTCGATCGTATGGATGCAGCGATTGCTGACCTGACGAATCTTGTCCGTCAACATGTGGAAAGAGCGACTGCCGTCGAAACGACACCATCATTGCGTGTATATCAAGGTGAAACAATTGGCAATCGCATTCCTAGACCGTCCAATCTCAACGGAAAGACCGGGTTTTTCCAATACTTGCAAGCCCAATTGGCCGAGAATGATCAGCACAATGATTTGTACCTGTGTGTTAACCGTGCAGCTCTGGTAAGTGTACAGAGTATGCGAAATGCACACGGGGAACTGGAATTCGTTGGATGGGGAGGGCTTGGTCATGACTATAAGCTGGAAATGGCTGAGAACACGTTGGAGATTGCATTGCAAGAATACAACGTGTTGGATGTTATTAGACGATGTCACGATCTTTGGCCTTGTCTGATCATTCTACAGACAAATTGGACACAAATGTCTGCCTACCAGAGACGACAAAGGTAATAAATGTGTAATTTATGTGATAATTGAAAAACGTATTAACTAAGTCAACTTTTCTATACTTAAAAGGGATCTTCGACGTGCCAGACTAATGTCACAATAGCTTTGACAGCCTCATCTTCATCGAAACAATTCGTAGTGCCTCTTTCGATGCTTTTTTTTTTTTAATTTCTTTAATAAAATTTTATTATAACTACCAATATACAATATTAATAAAAAAATTTTTATACAGTCTTATTATTCAATATTATACAACATTATTATACGTTATTATTATACGATATTATTATACGATATTATTATACAATATTATTATACGCTATTATTGTACAATATTATTATACGATATTATTGTACAATATTATTATACGATATTATTGTACAATATTTTTCACACAGTATTCACACAACTTTATTGCTCAACCAAAATATATTAATCTTGTTGGAAAATATTGTCCAATAAAAAATGTTTGAAAAAAGCATTTTCCAACAATTAGGTTGCACAATAATTTCCAATAATTTTCACATATTTTTTCTCACCGTGATTTAACCATATTGAAGGTCAGTCTATACAATCTTTATTGGAGGAAATACGACATAGGCGTCTAGCAAGATTGTCGATAATATCATTTGGCGAAATTTGTTGGGTCTCCGACTTAGGTAATTCAGCTTCTTCTAACACGGTTACATGGTGTAGAAGTTGCTTGACTGTTTCGATTTATTTCTTTTTTAGTTCGGACATAGTGGCTAGTTAGACATGAGGACAAGAAAACAAGAACAAGAGAAGAAAAAAGAAAAAGGGTTAAGATGCAATTGTTAAGAGTAACAAGCAGCAAGAAACAGGGTAAAGAGGACCAAGCAGTAAAAATTGGGATTCTAAATAATGTCACGGACAGAACAAGAACAATACACAGTAACTACTTGGCAAAACGAGGGGGGTGATTGTGTCGTATTTGGGTACGATTCACTTAAGAATAATTAAGCAAATCGTTTAAATAAATAAACTATGAAATTAAAACAACCTTTGATGCTTCATATCAGCATACGCTTGTATACTGCTATACAACCTCTCCTACTTCGAATAAATACTTCTATATTAAAGATTGCATGATTGGCCTAAATACGATATACGAATGACAGTTGGATACAGAATGCTATACCGCTGAGTTACGATATCACCGATCGAGAAGAGAAGCTTCTCAGATCAATCAAGAATTATAAGAAAGAGAAACTTAATACTAATAGTTCTCTCAATGGATTAGCTACCCAGAGAGAGAATAGAACAGCTATTCATATAAATGGTTCATTTACTTATATATTGATATAATTATACTGCTTCTAAAGAGTATAAAGAAATAGTGTATCAGTTAATGGATACCTATCTTCTACAACCAAATGTACAAATCGATAAGACATTTTATATTTGGGATCGTATTTTATCCATTACAACGATAATAACTAAATGATCAACTATTATGTTCTATTGCCAATTACGCTTGACAAACAAGTATGCATCTGTAACAGTCACGGTTGCATGATCTGATAAATAAGTGTCTGGTAATACTAAAGATTTATTAGAATACTCATGCTCCCGATCCACTGTTATTGGACAGCGCTAACTAGAAACACTTCTAACGAGTAGTATTCATTTAACCCAAGGCGGGAAACAAAGTATAGATCTATTCCAGAACCAGAAAGATTGACTCATCATTGAAACTCCGGAGAGTTGTTCAATATAAAAAAGAATCAATTATTTCATAACAGCAGAGTTCTTTTAGTCTATTTTTACCTCCACTAAAGATATGCTTTTATCTAACTACTTGCCAATTGTATCAATTTTGTCAAATATCACAAATTAATTATAATAAAGTATGTTTATTTATTAAGAGAGGGAGGGGGTTAGGATTAAGATACAGAATAACGTTTTTCTATAGATAACTAGCATCTATTTATACTATTTCTTATACATGGCAAAACGACAATATATTTAAATCATAGATTAACAAGGTATTTTAAGGAACAGATATCATGAGTAGATTATTGACAAGGATGAGTAATTGAGATTTTCTAGAAATCGGTGAAGATTTATAAATAAAAACAAGAAAATTATCAAACTTGCAAAAATTAAGTACGGCTTTATTAAACAAATAAAACCGAGTCTTCATATACACATTATTCAGACATTTATCACAGATGAGCTGATGACGGTTGTGGGTAGATTTATCCAGATAATACTCGAATGTAATGATCCCATATAGAAAGGCCATAATGAGATGTGAATAACAATAACAATAACATTTATTCTTAAACTGTGTATGTCCTGTATCACAATATTCAGGGGGAAATGTAGGTCTTAATTCAGATAGCTGTGGCACCTCAATGTGGCAGATGTGAGCTTCATATGTTTTCATATCAATGTTATTATTTAAATGTATGTCTTATATTTACTTCTATGAAGGATGCTATGAGATCAAGCCTGTACATAAAGTAAATGATCAGTATTTAATATAAAGTATCAATAGGAATTATACTTAGGATTATCAAATGGAAGATTTAAGAAGTGTAGATCGAGTCATATATTAGGTATATAGCCTCGGTCATGACAGATTTGACGAGTAGTAATAGGCTGAATTTAGTTCACATTAAAAAATATATAGATTTGTGGAATATTTATGGTTTGACACGGGCGGGAAAACTGGATTAGGAATAAAAGTAATAGATGATCGGGAAAAGGTTTACTAAAGTTGAGTCAGACAGGAAGCGGGAGTAATATTGAGAGACAGATTAATGATATGTTTTACGAGGAGTTCGGTGGCGGGCAAGATATACTGATATGATTTTGGTACAAGGTTTTAAAGGGATTTTGGAAGCGGACAAAATATACCGATATTAAGTTCTAGAACGAGGTATTACAAGGGGTTTGAGATCGTGGTTAATTTATGCAGACAATAAACAGGGCGAGTTAGCTCAAGACACTATCCATAAATATAATTCGTAATTACGAGGACTCGATGAGAAGGAAGTTTATAATTAAGGAGGGAAAGTTAGAAGATGTAAGGGTAATATGAAATGGGCTGTTATTGCTAAGTTTATTTGGCTATATTTGACAGGATTTTCTTGCTTCTTTAAATCCCGGGGGGATGCCCAAAACTTGCTGAAGACATCACGTCATGCATTGTTCTTCACTTGACCGCCGAAAAGACAACAGTATACCACCTCAAAAAATGGGAGATGACTTAGCCAGTAAGCTGGCAGCTAGCAGGAACCCAAACAGGGAAAGTGAGTTGAGCGTACGGCGCATTCAGGATACGTCGTCCGACAGGACAAGCACAGTTAAAGCTGATGAAAACCTACTACACAGGTCAGAGTTATGATTAAGGAATGCGCTTGGTCGGATTGAAACTGACATACCATCTATGAGTATTTCATAAAAGCAAACAGTCTAACCACTATCGACAAGACTGTCAGTCTTCAATATTCTTTAACTGATGTACTCGAAGCTGCTTACATAATGAGCTGTGCTTAGGGGTACGTTGTCCGAAAGTTTAAAGCGAAACAAAAGTTGTTTTTATTATTTTCAGCTATCAGAAAACTACGTCATAATTATTTTTTAATTCTTTCGCTGCGACCCGGATTGATCGGTTTAAACTCAGGCTTGATATGCTTGACTGGAGGTCTTTCTGTCGTATTTGACGCCTAAATAAATTGAATACAATTACTATTTAATCTGTCTTGAGTTATGGTATACTCCATATATAATAACAGACACAGTACCAGTTCTGATAATCTTCTAACTGGACATCAAACAGTACCCTACATTGGACCCCGGTTGGCAGATTTACTACGGTTCCTTCTACAACTTACGATGAGTAATCAAGTAATCCAATCATCGCATATAATGCTAAATGGATAAATGATCTCTCTGCTATTGAGAAATTTGAGAGTGATAATTGCGAATTAAGAATAAAAATGGGAAATTTAACAAAGTGAAATTATCAAACTTCAAAAATAAACTGAAGCTTTATTAAACAAATAAAAGGGGTCTATATATACACATTATTTCTGACATTGATCACAGATGGGCTGATGACGGTTTTAGGTAGATTTATCCCAATAATACTCGGATGTAATGATCCCATATAGAAAGGCCATAATGACGTGTCAATAACAATAACAATAACATTCCTTCTTAAAATGCGTATGTGTTGTGGCACAATATTCAAAAGAAAATGTAGTTCTTATTTAAGAATGGCTGTGGCCCGTGAACGTGGCTGATGTAACCTTCATATTTTTTCATATTAATGCTATTATTTAAATGTATGCCTTATACTTGTATGAAGGATGATATAGTATCCAGCCTGTACATAAAGTAAATGATCAGGATTTAACATAAAGTGTCAATAAGAATTATGTTTAGGATTATCAAATGGAAGATTTAAGAAGTGTAGATAAAGTCACATATTAAGTACTGTATATAGTCTCAATCACGACAGCTGGAATATCCGGACATACAACCATAGGCTTACATAATTATATTTTATAAGCTATGTTTCATGTCGTTAATGATTTATATATTAAATACAACAATTCCCAGTCTCTGTAAGTGTTTATTTGATCTAAGCAGAAATTAATTGAAGGAATAATTTAATGGAAGACTTCCAAACCTTTTTTCCCTCGATTTTGATTTTAATTTGAACTTGGCTTAAAGCATTTTCCGATTAAAATCGTTAAGGCTTCCAAAGCGTTTAGACAAAAAGTAATTTCAATTAAACTGCACAATATATTTTTTAATTAATTCGAACTCTATTTTCAAGAACATTTCTTCTGTAGTTCCATGCACCGTAGTATACCGTTTGAATTTGGTTGATACCAATAGGCCTTGTTCGGAAGTTATGCAATCTCCAGACAACAGTAAGCATGTCATTTCTTTCCTGTTTGTGTAATGACAGCTTCGTATGCAGCCTTTCAAACAACTGTTGAAGACATCTTATTCCCCATTCAACGGCTTGTCTATGTTTTGTGATGACTGCGTGCTTCTTTTGGGTTTCGCGATCAGCTCGGTTCAAACCTAATGCATTTCCTTGGGGACGCTTAATACCTTTGATGCGAATTCCCTTTTGCAAGGAAAAGCAGAGTCAGCAAGAATCTTGAAAGGTTCAGGGCATCGACGAGAGAGCAAGTTTCTATATAAAGGTATAGGAATTTGTACGTCATGCCATGAACCAGGACAGTTGTATCTATATATGTAATCAAGCTTATCAGTATTCATTTGTAAACAAAACTGTTTTCATTTTCTACCTGACATAACAAATGCATCCGTCTGGAGTAAAAACGATTACTTGAGAACAAAACAGTCGCCTTTCCATCCATTGTAATAAGCATTTTTCTCCAAAGGATCTTCAGGATGTTGGATCCTAAAGTTGAGTCCATCAATAAAACCAAAAACACCTGTAAGAACTCCTCTTTCGAAATCATTGGTTGTGTTTGACAAAACCATTTTGTTAAACTCGGCCTTTTGGCTTGGAGAGGGCCATCCAATCTTCCATCGTAGATCATTTGGTTTTGATCTAAACACTTTTAAAAGCGTTTCAATACCCATGTTCTTGGATCTACTAATAGTTGCAGTAGGAACACCAAAACGTATGCCCGACGTCTCTTGCTTCATTGTACTATGGAGCCACATCAAAACTAAAGCAAGAACCATTTTGGCATCAAGAACACGAGGCCGTCCAGTTGGACACTCATTAGAATATTGTAGCTTGAACTCTTCATACAAATTTTCGAAAGCTTCCACAATCAATCCTAAATGGCACAGGAAAGATTTGCGATCACGACCATTTGTTAATGCTGTTGCAGCAGATTCGGAAGGTTTACGCAAGCTTCTTGAGTTTATGTAGGATTGGTTTGCAATACGGCGGTTTAACTCCAAATGGTACAGATGGCATATACCAGCAGTAGTTATTAAATTGATATTTTGGTTTTTACTTGACGGCATATTTGTTTATTGTATTAAAGGAAGATATGAAAAAAGGATCTAATAATTAAAAGTAATGTTTATAGTTTAATCGATTTCTGTACCTGTTTTAATATTTGTAACAATATAATTTTTGGAAAGAGTGCTTTGTTTGGGACTGTCTAAAGAGTATTAAGTATTTAAGATATGATTGATATCATATTTACATGTTCTTTTATTATAATTACTTTTATAAATTCACATCAAACAAAACCCAATTATCCATACAAAATAGGAACCAAAAGCGGATCAAACAGATTTTCAGCCATCGAGCAAGTTTTGCTCGAAGCTGTTCAGGATAAGTTACCTACTGGTTCTGATGAATGGGAGCTTGTTAAAGCTGTATTCAAAACGCGAATGGTTAAAATTGCCAGCCAAAATAGAACCGAAAACAATTAAGTGGCCGTACAAGTCACTCAAGACGCTTTTCGGGAGATTAAATAATGCGAAGTCACCTACAGGTATATAAAGATTTAATTGATGATACTTTTACAATTATTAACAATAAGTGCTGATTATCTACTAGGTACTTCAAGTAGAGGACATTTGAGTGTAAAGGCCAGGGAGATTGAAGAGCTGATCAAACTTAAAACGGCTGAAACTAACCTAGGAGGAGTTGATGTTCAATTCGAGGATGATGATGTGGAGACAGAGACTGTGGTTACGGCAGTGGGGGAAAACAACTTTTCGACAATTGAAGAGCAGGCTGTGGAGAATGCAGCTGCTGACGACCAACATGCTTCCTCTCCTCGTTCGGTCTATCGTACGACGCCCATACCAAGAAAAACGAGGGCCGCGCAAGCAAATAATCTGCAAGATTTCACAGACACTTTTGCTCATTACATGTCTGCGGCCATCTTAACCATGGAAGGCCCGAACTCAGAAGACTCTCCTTGTGCCGGCGGTAATGATGTCAATGGAAGTCGTCTGACATCGTTGGAGAGCAGCTTGGAGATGATGAGCGGTCAGGTAACAATTTATACTTTCGCATTAGTTATTATTTAATGAGATTATCTAATTGTATAAATGGAATACGAGAATGATATGATGAGACCTGTTGGTCAAATACTTGCGAAGGTAAGAACAATAAAAGCACTCATTCTTTGTATGATAAAGTTCATAATTTTTTTGAGCTTCGATAAATCCCGCCAAAAAAAGCCAATCTTCTGAGGGTAATAAACAGAATAAGCGCCAAAGAAAAAATAAAAAATTAAAAAAGTTTAAATTTGACCTTAGTAGAGGGGGGGGGCCTCAATAAACTGTTGCTGTAAATTTTTAAATTAAAATCAAGTTAAAAAATGGTTAACTACAGTACCGATGGGTTGATATTGGACACCTCACCACGTGAAGCTTAGTTTATGTCCGTCTTTTAACTTGATTTTAAAGAAATAAATGCGGATTTTAAGTCTAATGTTGAATATATAGTGGCACCTTTTAAATCTTCGAACAAATCACTAATTATAGATAAGGGCATTCGGTCAATTGTTTTTAAAAGACTATTGATATGTCTCGGATTATGACAGACTCGGTACCCTTTTACTTCACCTTTAACATCAGTTTTCTTGACCACAGTTAAGGATGTATTCCATTCTGTATTGGCAGGTGCTTTCTTTATAATACCATTATCCACCCATTCTTTTATTTGTTCATCGACATCTTCCATCATTTTTAAGAGAACAGGTTATGGTTTCTTATAGGCTGTCACATTTGGAGAAGTGTCCAGTGATACAACACTTTCGGGAATAGTACAGAATTATCCTTTTGCAATATTTTGATTGGCAATAATGTATGGTTGAATATAATCCATTATTGATTTAAATTCATCAGGTTCACATGCAGAACAATTTTCTAATAGTTTGTTCTCTGCTTCAATGGATTTAAGGAGTTCACTAGTGTTATTATAACGTCTTTCTGATTCCATCATCTGTCCAATAGAATCATGATTATCAAAGTTTGTTGGTAAGCCATAAATTCTTAAGCCCAGTGACGCCATATACTCAGTGCCAATACTAATATTATAGATATCTTCATCAGTATCGCTTAAATTCATAACTTCAAAAGTGAGTTGAATGGTCTTATTATTAAAGGTAATGCTTAGTGTGCATATTCCGATTCTTTTAATATAACTCTCATTTTCAAATGCCCTTATATAGTATTCATATTTGTTTGTTTTTGTAACTAGATCTTTATGTATATGTTTGATAAAATTTATATTGATTTTACGAGTTAAACAAAAATTATAGAGTGCATCTTCATTGTAATGTGCCAAAACGTAATCTGTGACATTTTTGAGCATTCATCTCCGACTAGTACAAGTAATATAAAAGGAAATTTATTTATAGTCAAATTTTTTTACTGTGGGGTGAAATTCTTGGCCTGGCTGACAAGTCTGGGGGCACTCCGATCACTAACTTTTAATTCTATTGGTCCTGATTTTGAAAAGTAGCCAATAGCTTTACGATTTAGTGTTTCTTTCGATCACTAAGTATGAATCTGATTGGCTAATAAGAAAGACAGGAAAAGCTTAAAATATTATTGAGCAGTAAAGATTTATACGATATAAATACAATAGCATAGTATGGTGTCTTATTCTACGTATATATGCTATTTTCTATTTTAAAATTTTGATAAAAGAGTAACTTGAAATGGGTAACACACATACTATAATTTGAGACATGTTATTATTATGGTAGATTTTCTTTTTGTCTACTTTAATAAACATACTAAGTCTGACATTGACTAGAAGTGATAGGTTTTCTAGACAGGAACATGTTTTCGTCACACATTCACATGTTGTTACTGGCAAGTTTCAGTAAAAGTAATAGAAGAAAATAAAAATAGAGATTAAGATTAAAGTTCTTAAAAAGTGAGCACCAGACTATATAGTTGTCAACTGAAAAAGATAAAATATATTTATATAAGAGGCTAATTTATACGACGAAATCAGATAAGAGTGGTATTCGAAGGAGTATAGTTAAATACGTAATGGAATAGCTACAATGCTGATTTTACAGAAGGAAATTACAAGCAATTATAATAAATACAAAATTACAAAGACTTAAAGTATTAAGACTTATTCAGATTAAAGTAAAGAACAAAACTAAAGATTTTATTAAATAATTTTATGGTCCTTTTATAAGAAAAGGATCAAAAAGCAGTCAAAAAAATTAAAAAAATCTTAAGTCAAAACGACAAAAAGTGCCGTGTAACAATGTTGAGCTGTCTAACTGGGATGAACAGTATGTTATTTTTATATTGTACCTTTTTCCTGACATTGAATTACTTATAAAACTTGGATCTCATGGCGGGGATTAGTTTTGTTTACGTATATACAGGGAGTGCAATTTGTTTTTTCAAAAAACCTCTTTCACAGTTAACTCTATTAAAAATATGGTTACAACAGGAAGACCATCTGGGAGAAAACATCCTGTAGGTCATACCGCCGGTCGACCATCTATCCAAAAAAAAAAGATGACCCTCGACAAACTACTTTGTTTCAAACTATGAAAAAAATCAATCAAAATGGTCAAAGCTCGAGCCAGGCTGATGAGGTAAAACTGGATTTTTTTGCATGATATTTAAATTATTAACAACAATTTATAGGCTGTAGTTGAGGAATCAAGTATGCAAGAAAATGAAATAGATATTTCGGGCAACCGTGAAGAGCAATTACATGTCGTAGAAGATCGGAATATTTTTATCACATTGGATGAAGAAGAAGAACTAAACAACCGTATACTACCTGAAATAGAGGACGGTGATGATGATTAAAGTGTGACTGATGAATAGGAATTCTTGTCGGGCGAAGTTCAAAATGATGTATTGTACCACTATTTTGAAGAAGTACAAAAACGACTAACAGAAGAAGCAATGCCAGCTGAATACAACAATGGCACTTTTTGGATTCATCCCATGCAGCCATTTTTTTGCATTATTAAAAAAGAAGCCAGTAGAGTATTTGTCGCCCAGATATTTTTTTATGGATTCCACATCTGTTATTGCATAATAAGATCAACGATTTGCATTGTCCAACATGCAAGTCACTCAGCGAGACCTAAGGGTTTAACAAAAAACTCCACGCTGGCCGCACTGTTGATCTTGACAGGTCAGTTGGATTTGTGATCCCAATTTTGTAGTTTGAAGTATTGAATTAACCATTGTTGCACTTAATAGATGCTTTTACATCTTGACAAAACGATACAGGTGTCTGAGTAGTATTTGTGGCAGTACGTTTAATGTATATGATTCCAAAATAATGCGCCAATTGCCCGTTCAACTACAGGCTGAATTTCCTGTCTATCTTAGTCATAGAGGTGCTGTTTCGAAGCAAGTGGGTGATCTTTTAAGGCCATGCATCCAAAACTCCATGGGACCTGAAAGAATATCGAAAGTTTTGCGTGAGCTCCAAACATTAAAGCACGATCGCAGTGAGCTGCAATATCTCACTGCTATGAAGGTAGCCATTTTCTTTCTCTTTTTTATATACTTTAATATTGATATCTTTCTGAAGGCTAAATATGGGAATCAAAGCATTGCTCGGTTCTTTACTATGCCAGCACTTATCGAGCCGTTTTCGCCTTTTGATAACCAGAAAGGATACGCAGGTTATACGCCTACTCAAACGTATATTAGGACCATCTTCACTGCAATCATTAGTAAGCTTAGGCCTTACATGGACAAGCAGATGATGCTTCTAGGTGGAAAGGTGTTAAAAGGTGATCATTCGTTCAAGATCATCAAGCACATGGCGAGTGTTAATGGATCTAATATGTTTAATGCGCTGTACACGATCTGTAACGAGTTTGAAGAGATTAGAATGATGTTGTTAGTACGTTCTAAATTACTTGAGCATCTGAAGTGGTCCTTCCAAAAAATGATGCAGGCATACGAAGGTTATGGTCACGACAGTCCTATAATTTTTTATACGGACAATGTGCGAGGTGACCGCAAGTTTTTGGAAAATGTCAGACCTTCTCTGAAAGTTGCTGTATGTCCTGGAAGCAGCAAAGAAGACGATGGTGTCAGTGACAAGTCCGAAACTCCTGCATTGCCTGATAGTGTGTGAATTCAATATTTGCGAGGATATGACGAGATTGAAAATGAAATGAAAAATTTACTGGTCGAATAATTTCATTTTGTAGAAGTCAATGGTGTATTGGAAAGCTGCTCAACATCCGTAGTCACAGGATTTGATTGTGAGTGGCCATACAACATCACCAATAATGCTAAAGGAAAGCTTTCAGTAGTCCAGATTGCCTATGCCTCATCGGTGCTCGTATTACATCAGGATCCTACTTGGAATGTTTTACCATCCTCCTTGATTCACTTTTTAAAATCCCCCGTCATTTTGAAGATTGGGCGTCAATTTGGTGGGGACTTTAAGCCAGTTAAGGATTCTTTCAACATTGAATCTGAGGGGGCCTTTGAACTTGGAAGATTTTGCAAGCTGAAGAAGGTTGTGAAGTCTGGTAGGCTGTATCTTTCGGCCATTTGTAAAGAAGTATTTGGGAGGGGACTGTCTAAAGATTTAAGATAAAATAAGTTTGAGTAGTCGGTCTTTGAAGGTTAGATCAGAAAGAGAGAAATAGGGTTTAGAGTAACTTAATCCTCAGATTATTATTTCAGTTTAAGATAATCGTTTATTGATAAGAATTGGAAGAGTATTTATATTATTTTGATATTTATGAATTAGTAATCGAATAGTACTTTGCCAAGATACTTAGTATATATATAGTGAATATATGAACTAGTGTATAGTATAAGGCAAAGTGTGTTAACTAAAGATCTGTAGTATTCTGGTTGGTCAACCATGAAAGTATTTTCAATGTCCGAGTCTGAACTCACGACAAAGAATCAGTGACTGGTCGTACTCCCATGAGCTCAGCCTAAGCCAATATTATTACGCTGCACTTGACGCATGGGCGGCTTTGCAGATTTATGATACAACAAGTAATATGAACGAAGAAATCATTAATATTCCAGCCGTACGTGAATATGTTTCTTTGTGGTCATCTATGGGTGTAGCAGCATACAGAATAGTGGGAAAATCCTATGATTCGTGAAGCAATCTCATCGTTGAAGTCTCCATCGTTTACATAAACCGTCTCAACTACTTACTTCATGCAATTGTTGGTTATCAACAAGCCATGACTCTGGAATCAATCAAAAATGACTTTCCCAAAGTTGTTTTTGTTGACAAATCATTTTTGCGTTATGATAACAAAAAGCTCGTTGATTTAGAGATTGTTAAAAATTCTGCATTACCACCTCTTTCAAACAATGTTAATATGGAAAGTACTGGCGATCAAAATGAAGTCGAAGATCATGAAAATAATACGAACGTCTCTGCATCAGATTTTGCTCGGATTTTATTTGGAGATGATATAGAAGATGTGGATGAAGCAAACTTCGAATATGGCTTTAATCGGTTCAAAAAATGTCTCGCTACCTCAATCAATGAATCGACGGAAAAAAGACTCTATACCAGAGTTGTTAAAGATGTTTTTCATTTCATGGATACAATTAAAAATGGGTCTAAGCACACTTTGAAATTGGAATTCTAGACAAACTTCAGAAATTGTTTGTTCATATAAGATGCCGATGACAAAGAAAATGTGTTAGTCGTCTTATCAAGCAAAGGGACAAGCTTCGAGGAAAAAATGGCAACCGATTCTGCTTGGATTTGGAAAAGAGTAAAGCGAAGTGTACCACCTCCCCACATTATTTATTCCGGTCTGCATAACCTCTATTTGACATTTGGTTCACTAAAATGTATAAAATCTGGTCTACCGTTATTCGATAAGGTTGCATGGAAAAGTGCTGTGAACGATGGACATGTGTCAGATCCCCCGGATTTATCATTGTACCATGTTTGTGGTAAAGATCGAGATGGACTGGTTTTGTATAGATGTTTTCGCGTTACCAATTCTTTAGAAGGCGGTGTTCACCAGAACATCGTAAGAAAATTTGGATCTTTTGGAGCTGGACCAGAGCTGACCGACTGTGCCCTTACTGAATATAGACTAAGACACAACACTGATGTAATTATTATTTAAATTATAGCAAAGACGAATTAGTAGCTTAATATATAATAGGTCGGTACGCTTAATAGATTTGGTTACGAACACAGGGGTCATTACGACCCGTGGATTAATCAGCATATCGAAAAGCTTCGAATCAATTTACTCATTTCGACGACGCAACATACTGGTGTATCTGTGCCAAATGCATTAGATTTCTGTAACTTAGATAACATATTTGGTATTTGCCCCATCTCCAATGATGTCATGGAAAATGTACGTGCTGAAAAGAGCGATACTGCGGTCTCAAGTTCAATTTCTGTAGGCAGCTCTAATATTTTAGACTTATCAGATGCAGGATTATTGCTACTTGCATCTACAAAGCGTGAAAGAAACAGTCGATTCGAGTATATTGCACGCAAGCAACAAACAAAGTTCGCTATACTTCTAGTGCATACGTCTGAAGAAATCGCCTTTTTTAATGATGTCCTGGCAAACCATTATGAGTCATCAACTGAGCCTAGTTGAAGCCAATTTGGGTCTCTCTGGAATCCATCTGCTGATGGCATAACCATATTCTGTAAGACACCCGAACACTTGAAGTTGCAATATAATATTTGCAAAGAAAAAACAAATTCAAATGCCAAAGCAAAACACAGTACAATTAACCGAAAGGTCAGACAGGTAATATCTCAAACAACCAAACCTCAATCTGTACCTGCAGCAATTAGCTTGCCAGAACGTTTAAACGATACAACTGTATCGCCAAACAAAATTCATGCTCCAAACTACCTTTCCGCTCCTAACTATATGCTACAAAATTTGGCCCAAAATTGTATAAGCCCATCTAATTATTTTCCCACCACCCAACAGGAAGTTGCTCCAAGACGAATCGCATGCAATAATTCCTACCAGACTACGGGTAATCCTTACAAACGTAAACGAATTCGGACATGTCAGATTTGCGGGGATACTGAGACATATCCTGGTCGCAATAACAGAAATAAGTGTAGATCCCCTTTTTCTTAAAAAAAAAATTAATTAAGTCCTGTCCCCCCAGACATGTCATACGGGCCCAACTTTTATTTTTTAAGAAAATTTTTCAGGGAAATATATTTCATTTGGTGGGAGTCTAAATTGTTTTTGTATTTTTTTTTTTTTTTTTAGATTGAAAGTCATCAAGGAGCAACTAAACAGCACGTCTGTGGGATCGATATTCTTTGGAAAACTTACTGATAATATCTTCAGCTTCCAAGACATCGTTACCCTTGCTGTAAGCGTCAATATATCTATAAGCACGATTATAATATCGTCTATGGATTTTATGACCGAAAACAGCCTCATCATTGTCAAGAAACTCTTCAATTCTGGACTTCGGAGTATCAAACGAGTAATTACATTCCATTCGTGCATATCGTTTCGTTGCGCCCCAATGTCTTTCAATCCAGTTGCACTCGCAATGGTACTTCGGGTATAAGGTAAAAAGGTGACCAGCCTTGGATGTTTGGGTCTCCTGCATATTCTTCTGGGCCTTGAAATCAGGTTGTTGTGACAACAAGTATTCGGCACAGCAGCCAGGTTTAGCCTGAGGGTTGTGTGGAGTACCTCTCACACAAACCCTTCTCAAAGGCTCATTTCTGCCGAGCAAGCCACGTTCTCTCAACAGACGGAGAGTTCCCTTGAACTTCTCACGTTTCTACAGAGATAATGATAATAAAAATGTCAGTTCTTTATATATTAATGTTATATTATCAAATTGACTTGTGCGTGTTGGTACTTTTTGACAAATGCATTGGTATCAAACGCCTGTCCTTTAACACGCCGTCTGTTTATCTCCATGGCGGCACCCACGTTTATAGATTCCATGGTATACATACTTTGAGGCTTGATGATGCCGTTTCTATCTACATAAGTGGTATCCCGAAACCTATACAGGGTAGAAGACTTTACTTCGCTAGTCCCGGAAGTCATCCTCGAGGCAACAAGAGCATCGTCCGCAAAGGCTTTATGGTTCGAGCTCTGGTCAAAGGCAAAGATACCAACACAATTAGGATGTAATTCATTGAAAAGATGAATTACATCATATAATTGACACGTCAGATCTCTGTTTGTCCAATAACCATCGCCGTTACTGTTGCCAGGGAAGAAGATGACTCTTGATATCAAATTGACACCATTGACGGTACCTCTCATTGTTCCGTGGCAGGGACACATGAATGAACTGATCATAATAGATCATCCTTGACTTTTAGGAAGAATCATGGTTTCGTTCTTCTCACACCAACGAGTGACTTTACAATCATTTGAATAAAAGATTGATTCGTCGTGAGTAACTAAAACCATCTTTTTTTCATTATCCTTTAGGCTAAGTTGAACTGGATCAGCATTCTCATTATCCAAGGGATAGGTTTCCATACGCTTATGCCATTCCATCATTTGTTGGGCCCACTTAATTCGATATATGACAACATCATCCCGCTCATGGCCATCAAAGTATGTTCGATCCTTTCCTACACACATATGCCCAAAAATATAATCAAGCTAAAGCATTAGTATATATGCTAAGTTTTTACATATTGTATTTACCTGTTTTATAGTCAAAACCCCAAGCCTTCAGGTAGGATGCCAGAGCAACGTTCGACAATGGATGCTCTGGCTGAGAAGAATGACATCGGCACCGGCCTCGACATCATTCTCCAACTCAAGTAACTCAGGGAGCACTTCTTGTCGTATATGCTGACGAAGAGCAGGGATACTTCTACGGACAGGGTCTTGACTCCTGAGCCAGGTGATGCATCTTTCCTTCACATCAGGATCGCTGAGAATTGATTTTCTCTTCGCATGTTTTCCTTGCTGATGACATGGAATATCAC
This sequence comes from Mucor mucedo, assembly GCF_025094135.1. Classification (NCBI taxonomy): domain Eukaryota; kingdom Fungi; phylum Mucoromycota; class Mucoromycetes; order Mucorales; family Mucoraceae; genus Mucor; species Mucor mucedo. The sequence continues at coordinate 103,432 of NW_026252379.1, read as the reverse complement.
CAGTGTTTAACCAGGCTTCAAACCACTTTCTGGCAGCACGATGACGATAGGATTTCGAAGCTTGGATCCAGTGCATGTTTACCGCAAGCTTCGTTGCTTCCACAAAAGTTTTACCGTCTAATAGCTGCAACATAACATGCTTTACAACCACGTACTTCAGAAATTGTTTAACACCGTTGTGGTGTTGGTCGCTGGTGGTATTACCAGAGATACGGATTTTCGATTCCAAAAGGGGCAAAGACTCGCGAATCTTTACAAAACTTGCGTCGTCGGGTCTTCTGGGTTTCTTCTTCTTCTCTACTTGAGGTGGTGCAGGAACCTGTTGAACCACGGAGAAAAAATCATTAATCGAATGACAGCCTACAGCTGCCTTGGCTGCAGCAGATCTCTTTCTACTGAGCGTCTCTCTTGTAGGGAGAAATTTACGCTTAAACTTCTGTTCCCCGGTTTTTTCGGTTGCGTTGCTCCAGGAAATGGGGAAAGTTTCTGCGTTGACTTCTTCTGGTCGAGGCATGTCAGCGATTTCGGCCTCTTTGGCAATTGCTTCATTAGCAATGTACTCAGCAGCAGCAATTTTTTCCATTCGAATGAATTTAGCTTTTCTTCCAATGTTGATTCTTTTTCTTGATTTAGCCATAATGAATATTGATATAGATATGTAAATTTATAAAAGTAATTTTAAAAGAATAATTACAAGGTACAAAAATAAACCCGAACTTGGTTTTAAACTCACAATTTTTTTTGTCATTTTTAAAGCTCCCGTGAAGTAATACGATCAAAAACAGTAACCCTTTTGATGCGTTTTTAGTTTTAAAGAACGTTACATCTAATATTACTGAAATAAGCAAAGTTTCCATGTTGTAAACGTTCTTACTTAATGTATATCCGATTTCATACATTTTTTTTGTGTTTTACACATCACCATATTTGATCTCAGTTTAGATTTAAGAGGTTATGGCACTGAGTACTTTATCTAATGAATATGACCTTTCAAATACATAAATTAAAATAAGCAGCTAGTTGCATCTATTTTCCAAATACTCTAAATTATATCTTTTAAATATGAAGTGTTTCTACTTAGTACATAAAGTTTGTTTTATCCTTTTGGTGCCTTACAGTGTTGATCGTATTTGATCTCAGACTCTGATATAACGGGTTGTGGCACTGTGTACTTTATCTAAGGAATACGACCCTTCAAATACATAAATTAAAATAAACAACTAGTTGGATCTATTTTCAAAATACTCTAAATTATATCTTTTGAATATGAAGCGTTTCTACTTAGTACATAAAATTTGTTTTATCCTTTTTGTGCTTTACAGGTTTGACGGTAAATGTCCTCAGAATTTGACTTAATAGGCTGCGATACTACGCATGCAGGTACTCACATTGAGAGTACAGGCAGTAAGCATTTCATGGTCCGAAACCCGCAAATACTATACGCGGGACAGTACTACTGGTCGGAAAAGAAAAATTTAAAATTTTGAACCTGCTTGTGACAATTATTTTCCCCCACACCTAAAATCAAGTTGTAAAAATCCCGGACACACTTTTTTTTTTAGAATAAAAACTTCATATTCTCATTTTAATCATGATTAAAATAATATAAGTATGTTCAAAAATATTAGACTTTAATTATGAGGAAAGTGTGGTGGTCCAGTTTTAACGTTTCTCTCTGCTTAAAAACTTTTTTTGACACATTGAAGTCCAGATGCACTCTAGTCCACAGAACTAATGGAGGCATCCGTATCCGATAGTGAATACTTTCTAATAGAGTTATTTATAAGAATGGGAAAGATGATATCATTAGTTTTGTTATTCTTAAAATCCCTTGTTACAGTGTCCTTTTTTGGGTAGGACTTACATGCAACGGATAAGGCCAGCATTCTTTTTTCATTCTCATCTTCGTCATCGGAATTAAGATTGTCCTGGGTATTGTGACCATGGCTTCTTTTTGCCATTCGAGAAATGCTTTGTTTCTTTCTTTGTATAAATTCTTCACAGCGATGACCTTTACCATCATTACAAAATTTTGGTATGGGGTGCCAAAGTGTTTCATTAGCTTGTTTTCGGCTTGACTCCAGTTCGATTTCTTGTTTTTGAGTGCTTCAACAAACCAGGATCAATTTTCTTGATTCATTGGCATGGGTAGAAGTCTCTCCCAGCTTTCATCCAAGAATAGACCATGAGCTTCGAGTACCGTTTTGAACTGCATGCAAAAATCATAGACTGAGTCAAAGACTTTTGCATTCTTTCTCCAAATTACCGTGTCAGTTCTTAGTTGAAGAAAAGGAAGAGTGTCCGGCACAAAATTATCATTCTTAGAGGGTTCTGGTTTGTTCAGCGAGAGAAAACCTTAACACATCACGAGTGGTAACGAGTTCATTTTCGACCTTCTTGTAAGCGGTTAGTGAATCCTTGGTGACATCCGATGTAGCATTCTCATTCTTGCATTTGATCCAGTGAGCGTAGGCAGTATTATACCGTTGTTGGACCAACTTTAGATTTTCCTTGGCGGACTGCAGAATTGTTTTGCTGTCAATATGCTCAGTTGCATATTTACACTTGTTAGTGTCATGGTAGAGATTTTGAGGACCTTTCTTCTTGACTACATCTTCATCTTGCAATACAACAGGGTCAATTTCTGGAACCGAGAGAGGAGAGGGTGTATAGTTGTTATCAGACATGTTCCACAAAATTCAAAGTAAAAGATGTGATGTTTTGGATAATAAAAATTCAGAAAGAAAGGAAATAAAACAAAAATAGGAATACTTTGAGACTGTTGATATGTTTTATTTAGTTGAAAGAGAATTAGACATTGGATGACTTCCAAAATGCAAAATAGAATTAAATAGAATAGACTTAATTTTTTGGGTTGTGTAACGTGGAATTAACCTTAAATTTCACCGCTTAAATTTTTGAAGTTAATTCGACCCCCTCCCCCCCCCCCCCCGAATTAAAAAAAATTAACAAAAAAATCATCTTTCTATTAAATAATTCATTTCTGATAAACGCTAATAACATTCCGATAATAAATATGTGATCTATGGATAATATTTATCAAAACAGTTTATTTATTTGGCTCTTTTACGCTTCTGAGAACCGTCTTTTTTGCCCTTTCAGGAGAAGTAACAGTGAGTTGCTACTGTGCATATAAAAATGATGGGTTTTAGTGCGAACGGAAGGAGCATCATTGATAATATTTAAACTATCTTGGTTACCGGTGTCTGGATGTATTCAAACATCATTGTCATCTGATAATGTAGCTGTTTAGGTAGAGTTTTGCATATATGGTACGGGTCAAAAAAGTTAATTCTATTTTCAGTGTTTTGGAACAGAAGTAAAATTAACTCGGGAAATCAAATTTCCGAAGTTAATTCTATTCTATTTAATTCTATTTTGTATTTTGGAAGTCATCCAATACTTAACATATTTAAGGAAAAGCTGCATTAAAGATGCGCAAGCGGGCACTGTTACCTATAACAGTTGTATCACCCTTCTCTCCAACTACAAGACCAGCAGGCTCAAGAACCACACCATCAAAGCCTAGCTCCTCTCTTGCTTACATGCATTGAGTAGAATAGCGCACGACCCGATGATATCATTGATATCCAAAAGATCATACACGTAGATACGGAATTGTGTAAATCTCCACCGATGAACTAACTGACCCAAAGTTCCTTCAATGGTCATTCTTCTGGCTGAATGCGAATAGTTGAATAACCTCTTGCGAAGATCCCGGAGACATTCATTTTTTAGTAATGGTGTAATCAAATTGACACTGGACGGATAGGTTGAATCACCGAGAAGACAAGATCCATTAGGGAAGTAATGCCCAAGATTTTTTATAATCTTCCATCTGAGATCACTGGAATTATAGGCTGAGGCGTCATGACTTCTGCCTAGTGTATTAAAAGTAAATTAGCTTCCAACTGTCATATTTATATTGGTCATTATTACCAGAGTCTTCTACACGAATGTGAGTAAACCTACATGTATCGTCAAAAACAGCGGTAAGTTTACTGGTGTAATTGCTTTTTCTATCACGGACCCTGCTCCATAAGCGTCTGGAGTTGGCTTATGAATGGTACATTTTTTGCCATCAATAGCACCAATTGCATCAGGAATACTCACACCAGGATCTTTGTTGAATCCAACATATATAGCATCTACCATGGCTGAATTCGTAAGCCAATCAATCATATAGCCAAGTACATCCTTGATGGCCTTCACCGAGCGCCTCGTGAAATTGGTATAGCTCTCATAAAAAACACCATACAGGACGTACATGTTTCTATATCCACAATGACAATTGGCCAGTCTCATAAGACAGGTAGCTCTCTCGATGTACATAGGAACGTGGCTTGGTGTCTCGAAATCAAATTCGGGATGAGTAGACAACCTGTGGACAAGCCAATTGAAAGAGTCTCTTCGCATTCGATATGTGGCACGAAAGCTATATACTTGGTTTTCGTCGTCGTCATTGAGGTTGGGATGCTGTACCTCCCAATGACTGTATCTTTCAGACACTCTTGTGGCACCCACACCGACAGTTGGCGTTCTGGTGATAATTGCCCCGATCATAAACAAACGCAAGGAAGTGATAGCCATTCCAAATTCACTCAAGAGATCGGCAGCAAAAAAGTCGTACTGCAATTGCTGTTTTCTAAGCAAATGCACATTACTGACAGTAAGGTGCAGCAAGTCTACAATTTCTTGGTTCTCGGCAGCAATACTTTCACTAAAAGCACAAAGAGCTGCTTGTTGTTGTCTTAACATTTTGGAGAGGAGAAAAATCTGTTGGCGAGTTTGAGAATTCATTGAAAAATTAAATTGAAACAGAGAAAACGAAAAAAGAAAAGATAAAACAGGAACAAAAGAAAAAAAAATCATCCCGATATTTTAGTAAAATCGAATTGCAGGAGCTCCAGGGCAATATTTCTTTTTATTTTTTATATTTTTTTAAAAAAACTGGTTTTGGAAAAAGATTGACTTCCAAAAAAAAACGAAATTAAAAAAAACGGCGCTTGTCTATATTAGTACATCTCCTATTTAAGATCTCAATATATTTTGTTCGATGTGAGCAGCCTAGATCTTTGATTTCTTGAATTTTGCTGCTAAACGCCTAGCCTTTGGTCGAACTCTCTTCTTAACTACGTTTCTGTTATCAGTAGTAACCCTAGGAACAGAAGCCTTTGACACCTCATTTTCTAGTTCGGAAACAGCCCTTCGTTTCACACCGTTCACCATGATGTCCTTAACTTCTTCCAAGAAATCTCCAACCACCGTCTCCACTAATTGCACTTCTTGATCACCATTTACTTGAGGATTTAATTTTTTAGGAGCAATAGTCACCTCATTTACTGCTGCTCGTTGCGTTTTCCCGATTCTTTAGAGGACGATCCAATAGGAACCGCGTTACTACCAGTAGCAGGAGTGGCAGCAGCTTGGCCTTGACTACGTAAATACTTTTGACATTCGTACTTCTTGTGACCATCATCACGACAATAAAAACAAACAAAATTGTTTCAAGGAGGAGTAGCATCGTTTCCAGCATAAGGAACATAGGGTTTAGCAACAACAGATTTAGCATTTACATTATCATTTAATTTCAGAAGATTTATACTTAGTTGTTCTAATTTAGCAACAAGAGAAAACATATCCGTATTGGTAACACTAGCGGTTTCAGAAAAACTATTTTTAAACGTATGACTTTGGAAAAAATCAGATTTTAAATCAACAGAAGGCCCAGAACTCAAAGCACCAACACGATTAGTATCATACTTCAAAAAGATCTTTTATATTTGTTTAGCTTTAACCTTAGCTGCTTCAAAAATGGAAGGGGTACCATTCTTTTCGACTTTAAAACCGATGTTAGGGCGAATAGCTGATAAAAAGGTACGAACTTGGAAAACTTGACTCTTCGTATCCAACAGTTCAAACAACTCTTCCATTCTTAAAGCGATGTCATCCATACTGTCACGTTCTTTTTGCTTCGTATTTTGCAAACTAGACCACCACTTATCTTCTTGATTAACCAAAAATTGCTTCTTAAAAGATAAAACAAATTCAATCCAAGATTTAACCTTCACACCAACGACATTGTACCAAGTTTCAGCTTTCTTAGTCAAATGATCACCCACAACAAAAAGAGCCTCTTCATCCAAAAGTTTAGCCGACTTCTTAAAGCGTTCCATCTTCTTGAGCCAAACATGACCTTCATTTGCCATGTCTTCACCGACAATAGAGACACCCAAAAAATCCTTCGGCTCAATACTACCCCAATTCGGTTTCTTAACCATAACTTCGACTTGTTCAGATTTCGGAGAAGCCATCACAATAGCAGAGATAAATAGTACTATAAAACCTGAGTTACGAGTCAATAACCTTCTCTGGTAGATCGGACCACTTGATAAGGATCTACCTGTACTTTATGTTTACTTTGAGCTAAGTACGAGAATAAACAAAATTTAAAATTTTAATTCAAGGAGACTGTAAACACTTGATATCAGATTATACAAACAAAGAGAAAAAGATTAAATGCACTAGTAAGCAATGGAAAACTGCCAAAGAAGTTATGTATCAAAATAGTAGAATATAAAAAAAATATAAACTAGAAAAAAGATAACCTTTATTAACTGTCAATAAAATAAGCTTTTATAGCTGTCAAAAACATACATGAAAGTTATAAATACAAGATCAGATCAATCGTTGTCAAACAAATAAATCATAAGTTAAAAATACGGATAAAATAAATGAAAGTATAAAAATAAAATAAGAGGAAGATATAAAATCAGATGTCAAAAATTCAAATAATAACATCCAAGAAATATTCAACGCGACAATAACTCTTTTTCTAACTGCGACGACTAACAAAACCAATTCTCTGGGTTTATCGAAATAAAAGATGCATTTTGCAAGTTCGAGGTGACTTCTAGAAAATGTATAGGGACTTTTAACACCAGATTTCCCAAGTGCAACAACAACCAGAAAAACAAGTTATCCCCCAAACCCCACTGAAGTACTTCGTCGCTCATTTCAACAATAAGCTTCATAACACCTTCCAAAACCTTAAACAATCTTTCTTCTACTTCTTTACAATACATACTGTAAACCAAACACGTGAAAGTCAAGTGCTCACTCGATTTGAGAGTAGCCTTAAAAACCTTCATAGCTTCGCCGATTTTTAGCGTGTTTCGACACGTTTTCGAAAGTTTTGACTTTCACCACAAATAAGAAAACCCGAAAGAATCGTAAAAACGTTCTAGAAATGCACGCCTGAAAATGTCATAATCCTGTTACATCTTATGCCCCAAATATGCAATATGAGTAACCAGATTTCAGACTCAATATTTATCATTGATCTGTCAGCTCTTTAAATCCTTTGTCATGATCCACATAAGCTATGACTAACTTTTGTCATTGCTTATTCTTTTATTTAATTTCTTGTTTTTCTTTCTCTATAAATATAGCTGATAAATTTCACTTCTCCCAGTTTTCTTTATCAGATATATTTCATAATCATATTCTCTTTTCTTTTCCTCTATTCCTAAATAAATAACCTGCTCTCAAGAAGCTATTCATTCTCTGTCCTGTCCTGCCTATCTCGTTCTTCCCTCGTTCCTGACAGAAAATCTCTGATAATCTCGATAGATAAACCTTATTTTGACGTAAAATTGTGCCCATATACGCAATTATCAGGCGCTTTTGAATTATATTTCGGGCGTTAATTCCTACTGATAAGTGCTCAAATATACCCTGAAAATGTTGTCATTTGTATTGAAACGTTTGCTAAACATGGAGGTGTTCAGGTCTTTTATATTGCATCCATTGGTTTATATTTTAGAGATGGGGTCATGTAACTAAGGTGATTGTTTAGCAATAATAGAAATCCTTTGGTATCATTGGTTTGATATTCGCCATTTCTTTCAGATGATGATACATTATTGGCTTTAATATTACAGAATATACTAGATGTCTTTTTATCAGTGTCTTAAAAATGACTCGTAAACCCATAACAATAGGGATGAAGGCGTAATATTTTGAATAAACCGTATTTAATAGGTCAAACAAGCATTTTATTTGATAAAAAACGCGATTACAGAGGCTTAAGTGTAAATCGATACACCGTATTACAGAATGGGGAAATACGGACCAGAAGGGAGGAGGGAATTGAGCCTTGTATAAAACAAATAATTTACAATAAAAAGGAAACAGCAGATGCAGTATGATCTGGATACGGCAAGACAAGTTGAACACATTAAATAAAATATCAGTATATTTGGCAGCAATCAATGATGCAAAAGCTTACCCTTGTATACATTTTTTAGAGCTGTGTATATTGCATCACGTATTTACGCAGAGTCTTGTAACCGGAAGATGGTAGTAGATTGCATAATTTGAAATCCTATAACCCCAATAATTAATAAATAGTACATCTTTCCATGCGCTGTGTGTTACCTACAATATAAACCAAGAGATTCCATTTGTATGGATCACACAGACTAACCGAAATTTGTGGCTTGTGTCGTGATCGAGGCTATATACTTAATATATGACTCTATGTACACTTCTTAAATCTTCCATTTGATAATCCTAAATATAATTCTTATTTGTATTTTATATTAAATACTGATCATTTACTTTATGTACAGGCTTGATCTCATATCATCCTTCATACAAGTATAAGGCATACATTTAAATAATAACATGAATATGAATACATATGAAGGTTACATCCGCCACGTTGAGACGCCACAGCTATCTTTAATAAGAACTACATTTTCCCCTGAATGTTGTGCTACAAGACATACACAGTTTAAGAATGAATGTTATTGTTATTGTTATTGACATCTCATTATGGTCTTTCTATATGGGATCATTACATCCGAGTATTATCTGGATAAATCTACCCACAATCGTCATCAGCCCATCTGTGATCAATGTCTGAAATAATGTGTATATAAAGACCCCCTTTTATTTGTTTAATAAAGCTTTAGTTTATTTTTGCAGTTTGATAATTTCACTTTGTTAAATTTCACATTTTATTTTTAATTCGCTATTATCACTCTGGAATTTCTCAGCTTGATTAGAGACAACAACAAACTATGACAAAGTGTAGCATTCTATTACAAAAATGGTAAGAAAGCGTACGATACAGTCTTATTTGAATAAATTACCCAAATAAACTGCAGAGGAAAAAATAGATGTGCAAAGCATAAAGTGGATACAGATTGAAAGGGGGTCAGAATCAATAGAAGGAAAAAATCCAAAAAAAGCAATTAAAAAACGAGACCTTTATAACGCAATAAGTCCATTACCTCCAAAAGAGAGTTGTAGCAGATAGTATTCTAGAGAGACTTAAAAGCAGAGGGATCTATATAAAAGGACCAGTCATTATTTCTTATACTTTCCACGTTTAATAAATCTTACCTTTCATGTGGCTGGGGACAGTAAGATAATTAGACCACATACATTGTTCACCAACAGACCTTGGGGGTAAAGAATGATTTCTGTCAACACATAATAAAGCAAGAAAAAAACGTTTTTGTTTTTTTACCCTTGTCCCAAGCGATATTGAAACGTTTACCTCGTAAAATCGATATTACTAGCCTTCTCATGATGACTTGGCTAGCAAATGCAATAACATTGCGAAGGGTGACATAGGCCAGCCTATATAGAGACGAGAATACTGGATTACAAGACCTTTTTCTATATACAAAAAAAAACAAAATTAGTTAACACGAATAGCGAGAGGATTAATTTTTTGTTACCATAATAAAGCAAGACTTGACCAGTGCTAGGCTTGTTTCTAATTAGACAATAAAAGAAAATAGTGTTAATTAAGAGAAGGCTTGACCTGCAATTAGAAACCTACCAGTTATTAAAAGTCATATTATTGGAAAGTATGAACAAAGAAGGAAAAGGAATAATAAGAAAAAAAGATATTCGAGGAGAATAAAAAAAAAACATTTATTGATAATTGTGTGTGCTCTCTCATTTAATTTCGCGTTTTCACAGCTTTGTATTTATACCAACTCCATGGTATAGCTGCTGTTCTCCCCCCTTGTGTCGTGCTCTAGGCTATATACTTAATATATGACTCTATCTACACTTCTTAAATCTTCCATTTGATAATCCTAAATATAATTTTTATTGGTACTTTATATTAAATACTGATCATTTACTTTATGTACAGGCTTAATCTCATATCATCCTTCATACAAGTACAGTGCATACATTTAAATAATAACATTAATATAAAAACATATGAAGGTTACATCAGCCACATTGAGGTGCCACAGCTATCTGAATTAAGAACTACATTTTCCCCTGGATATTGTGCTACAAGACATACACAGTTTAAGAATGAATGTTATTGTTATTGTTATTGACATCTCATTATGGTCTTTCTATATGGGATTATTACATCCGAGTATTATCTGGATAAATCTACCCATTACCGTCATCAGCCCATCTGTGATCAATGTCTGAAATAATGTGTATATAAAGACGCCTTTTATTTGTTTAATAAAGCTTTAGTTTATTTTTGCAGTTTGATAACTTCACTTTGTTAAATTTCACATTTTTCTCTTAATTCGCTATTATCACTCTCGAATTTCTCACCTTGTTAAATGTAATATATAGAAAAATGAATAACACAAACCGTCGCGTCGGAAACGCCATTGCAACTCCCACCAATGCTCTCCCTGGTACCAATGCTGCCACCCCCACCAACGCTCTCCCTGGTACCAATGCTGCCACTCCCACTCGCCGCTTTGCACCAGCCAACCGTGCAGCGGTGGCTAACAATATGGTCGAAACTTTAGAGGCCATGAACTACCGACTTCTCAACCTCGAGGCTCTGCATCGTAATGTTCAAGCTCCTGTGCGATTTGGTAACGCTGCCGGTGGGCATGATGCCGAACAGTCTGTTAGAGCATCCCAAGCAGTTGATTAAATTGGCGCTTTTCGTAAATCTAAAACAAATTTAAAAAATGATTCCCCAGCGGTTGATTAAAACTTGCAGTAAATTTACACAAACTTTATTTTTTATCTCAAATGGCACAGATCTACAAAATTACACATTTTTTTTAAAAAATTTTAACTTCTCGATTTTTTTTTTCTTTCTTGATGTTTTTCGAATAAACAATGACTAAAACGCAACAAGACCCTAAAGCTGACAAGCGTACTCGTGGGTTTAATTACACTGAGGAAAATGACGTTTAGTTGTGCCATTCGTGGTCCTCAATGAGCACCGATCTTATTAAAGGTAATGACCGAACTGGCCCTGACTTTTGGCAAAACATTGCCGATGAATTCGACATTAATTATGTCAAGAGGTATAAAACGCCTCCCAGGGAAAGGTGTTGGTCGTCTCACCGGGTTCGGTTTACGGCCATCGCCAAGTCCGTTAGCAAGTTTAGTGGTTTTTTCCAAACTTGTATGAACAGTCCCTCTCCCAGTGGCTCAGGTCCCGAGGACATGGTATACATTAATACTCAAAATTGTTTAAAATACATAAAAACTTACATAATATTTATAGAAATAAAAGATACATAAAGCCATGGAGATGTATAGAGCTGACCCAATTGAAAAGAAAGTTTTCCAATTCTTGCACTTGTACAAGATTCTTGAAAGTTGTGAAAAATGGAAAAGCAGACTTGAAATCGCTGAGATAAAAGCCGAAGGCAAGGGAAAGAAAGCGGTATTGAGCCTTTCAGCTGAGGATACCTTGGACGAGGTACGTCCTATGGGACGCAAGAAGGCGAAGCTCGAAGAGCCAAACAACAAGGAAGATGTCAAGAAATTGGCATCATCTTACAATGCCTACATCGAAATCACCAAGGAGAAGATTTCATTTGCCAAGGAGAAATTGCCCTACGCCAAGTCTCAAGAAAAACGAAAGATTGAGAAGAATATCTTGATGACGGATACCACTGTCATCATTTATGGAAGATACAGAAGATACGTTGAGAATAAACAACGTATCATCATGGATCGTATCATGGCGGAGGAGGAGGCGGAGGAAGAGGAGGCCCGTAAACGCTCGTTGGCAAAGAATGTTGAAGAGGATGACAATTCCTTGTATCATCCTGATCAACAATCTTTGGGCAAAGAAGGGCCTCTTTTGGTGGAAGACGGCGAGCCTCTTTTGGTTTGAGGATGATGAATATATGAGATAAATAAAAACTTCTTTTTCTGTTTAAAAAACTATTTTATTTAGAATCTTGTCGATATCTACGTGTCGCCTCATCTATCCCATAAGTGATCAATTAAATCAGATTGAAGCTGATCATGCATATCAGCATTTCTAACACTGAAAACGTTAGCAACAAACTCACCAATCGAAATAGTACAGCGAGATGATTGAGGAGGAGCAGAATGGGGTTCGTAAATAAAATCAAGATCTAGTTCACGCTCATCCTCAATAATCATATTATGTAATATGATGCATGCAGATCGTTTGGCTTAAAGAGCCGGCAAAATCTTTGTACCATAGCAAAGCGTGCTTGCAAGACACCAAAACCACGTTCAATATCCTTTCTCGCAGCCTCTTGAGCCTTTGCAAAGTTGTATTATATAACACATTGGCATCAATACATCTCACACAATTTTACGAATTACATTTCTTTTTTGAGACTGGGGGTTAGGCAAGGTCTTGACTAAAGAGGTATAATTTGGATAAATCCCATCTGCCAAATAATAGCCCTTGTCATAGCTTTACCATTGACCGTAAAGGTAACTCCAGGCATATCACCTTTTGCCAAAGTTGAAAAAATGGGGGAGCTGTGATGTTTGAGATATTAAAAATAGATAAAACAGAATAAAAAAAGAAGTAATAAGAAATGAGTCTCTATTAATCCTTTATTAAAGTTATAGAGAGAAAGTCATCGCAAAAGGGAGAACGCTTTTTATATCAAACATCTGGGAGATTGAATCTGGTAAGGAATAGGCAGTGGCTTGTTTCTATCTTCTGAAACATGGCAATTAGAATTACATGGTCTTAAGTCAATCAATACTTTCTTATATTGATTGGCCCAAATTATTAAGTGAAACATTCTCATTAGATGACACTTCAGTAACAGATAAATGAGAATCAAAAACAACCAATAATAATATAATTCCCAATATATAATCTGTAACAAGATTTTACTGGTAATATGAGAGTACCACTCGAATATTATAATTTAACCACATTGAAGGTCATTATATACGATATTTATTGGAGGAAATACGACAGGAGCGATGGATGACGTTAATGTCATTGAGAGCACCAGGAGTACCAAAAAGGAGTGCCAGATCAATAGGTCCTAGGAAGCTACTGCTTCCAAAATCACAATTTGTGTGCCGCTTTTCCCGGTAAAGTTTCCATGGAATGCCATTGGACAGTTCTTCCATTCCCAGTGCATACAATCTATAGATCCAAGCATGCCCGGGAAACCTCTCTTCTCTCCAGCGTCCAAAAGACGGTCTACGTCCTCTTGCGTGGGGTTTCGCATGTACTCTTTCCCAAAAACATTCACAATGGCGTAACAGAATCTTTTTAGACTTTCCATTGCAGTTGATTGGCCCATACAAAGATATTTATCGATTGCGTTCGATCCGAGACCATAAGCTAACTGACGCATGGCTGCGATCATCTTTTGGAGAGGCGATAACCCCAAGCAGTTGGCTTCGTTGACCTTTTGCTCGAAGTAGTTGTCGTGAGCCTCCACTTCCTTGGCAATTCGTAGAAATAGACTTCGTCTCATTCTGTATCTTCTACGAAACATTTTGTCTACATAGATAGGTGTCTCCGAGAAGTAGTCTCTCATAAGGGATTGATGACCTTCGTCCCGTTTTCTCCAAATAATGTTACGTTCTTTGACAAGACGTCTCTATCTTTTTTGGGCAACTCTGCTTTCAAAGCTTTCAAAGTATTCACTATAAGATTATGCATGTAAAGTTCTTCTTCATCCTCATCACTTGATTTTAAATAGTAGTCTGTTATTAGGACAGTTAACGTTTTATAAAAAAAGTAACAAAAGTTTTTCAGGACAAAATGACTGGGACCGAGTTTTCATTTTTTTTTTTTGTACTCAACAGCTGGAGAAATTTTAATTTAGCAAATTTGGTCACAAAAAAATGATTATATTTAATGAAAAATTTAATCAACCGCTGAGGATGCTCTAAGCAAATCAATTAAAAAAATTAACATTAAAATTAACAATTTACCATGCAGGCTGCCATCCGCCAGCATTATCAAGACTATGTTACGGCCAATAACATTATTGGCTGGGACTTCTCCACCTCTGTGATGAGAGGGGTCAATTTGCTAATTGTTCAGTACATCTTCGAGATGTTTCGTGGACAACAACGCGACTCTTTCTATCGCGCCACCCCCTTCATGCCTTGTTAGTTGATATGAGAAGGTTCCTGAAGTTGCGTATCAGACGTAACTGCAAAGACCGGAGAGTCCAATTTTTGCAGGTTCAAAACCTGAATCTCGAGAAGGTTTGCTTGCGTGCTCGTACGCGTAACCAACGTGCTAGGCTGTCTGCAATAAGTACATAATTACAGTTTTGGTGAAGTATCTATCTAACTTTACCTTTAATAGAAGCTGCGAAGAAGAAAGATCAACTTCTTGGCTAACGAGGAGGTCATTGTTGCACGCTTTCACCCAAAGGAAAGCTGCAGGGTCTTTCTCGAGGCAGCCTACATGTCTGAAGATGAAGACAATGTAACCAATGAGCATGTTCAATCCATCTCGTACACCTCCCTCCGCCCAAGTTGGAGAACGGACAAGGTATTTGTAAAAGCGGTAACGAATAATCATGTAAATAATTTGCAACATACCATTTTTTAATATAAACCAGCTAAACAACATGTTCAGCCAGTTGGATTCTCTCCATGGGCATAGAAACCCTGGACATCCTTTGCATCGTACGGTCAGAGTCGTCCGATCGGTTTTGCCAATTGAGAAATTGGCTAACTTACCCAGCTGGGGTGTACGAGATGTCATTTAATAAAATAATTGTCCTCATCTTCTAAATGCCTATCATGTTTAAAAAATTTCATAATAATTCAATGTTTAAAAATAGTGTGTTACTGTACTGTAATTCAAGAAGAAGTAGCCACTGGACCATACGAAGGTAACATTGTTCTTATTCCACGCATCACTTTGTGCTCCACCGTGGAACAAGTTGGTGTTGAATTCAAGAGATGTCAATTCCCAATTCGACCAGCTTTTGCAATGACAATCAACAAATCACAAGGCCAGACATTAGATTCCGTTGGTTTATATCTTCCAACGCCTGTTTTCTCGCATGGACAGCTGTATGTAGCATTATCCCGAGTCAAAAAACCCAGCGACATCAGAATTTCAATTCCTAAAGAAATATCAACTATTGAAGGTGTAGAAGGATCATACACATCAAATGTTGTTTACACTGAAATATTTCGAAATTAATATTCTTTATTCTATCACATCCACATATTCTATTATTTAAATAAATTTTTATTCCCCATTTATTTTTAACAGGCCTGCGGCAGCACGAGGTTTTTTCAAAGCGCAGCGTACCAAACCATAGTGAAGGTCAAAAATTTACCGCAGCGCAGCGAAGGTCAAAATTTTTACCGAAACGGAGGTTTGGTTTGAAAAAACCTCGTTTTACTAAAAATTTGGAATGTTAAAAAGAAAGGACACTTTATATGGTACCATCAGCTATTTATGTACTTACCAAGTCATTATACGTCATATTCTTTACCTTATATTATGCTAAAATCTAAATAATTATTAGCGTTTTGCTGAGATTGAAATGTGGATCTACTAGTAAGCTAATTGCATTAAGTACTTAATGGTCAATTCATCATTACGTCTTTCCTTTCTTTATACTTCCCTCTATTTTTTTAAAAAAATGTCCACACGTAATGTCCCATGCCCCTTATGTGATAGTCTTTTCAATGACGATACTTCAATGCTTCAACATCAACGAAGAGAAAATTGTTCGCGTTTTGCCATAAGAAATATGATGAACGGTGACATTAGTCGTTTAAATGGTAATGCACAACATGTCTCTGAAGAATCTGCTTCTGAAGAGTATACTGATAATGATGTTGTAATGGAGGAACTTTCTGGTAATACCAAATTAAGTGAATAGAAAATGTTTTAGGCTAACTTACATTGTCTTGTCAGAAACGGCATACGAAGATATTTCAGTCACGTACGAAGATCCTATCAAGTTTAAGCATTTTGACCATGATTACGACTGGAATACGATTCAAAAGTTTGAGATAGGTCTTATTAAACTTCTTGATCACAATGGCGTCTCCAGACAAGTTCAACGTGACGTGGTAAAGCATATCAATGATAATCTTCTATCTGCTTTTGACCCAGTTGCTGTTACGGGTAAGCGATGTATTTACTTACAAACTTTTTATAACGCTAATCAAAACTT
Source organism: Mucor mucedo (assembly GCF_025094135.1). Lineage (NCBI taxonomy): Eukaryota > Fungi > Mucoromycota > Mucoromycetes > Mucorales > Mucoraceae > Mucor > Mucor mucedo. Next base: position 86,993 of record NW_026252379.1, on the reverse strand, counting down.
AGACTTGGGTGGTTTGGTTGCTTCCCCCGAAGCTATTCATAGACTCCTTAACAAAGGCAGTATTAATACCGTCCAAATGTATGATGTGTGTCGTGATGGTTGTTATCTTTTCGATGATAATGTAGACCAATTGTATTGTATTAATCCTAGTTGTGGGAAAAGGCGTTACAAAGACCAGAAAAACGCCGAAGCTTTGATCCATGCTGGTAGCAATACCCCTCAAGAAGCCTTCCAGACCATGGCTATATCTTCTGTGGGTGCTTCACTTGCGGAGCTATTAGTTGATGATGAAATCCGAGAAGATATGGACTATTCCCGCCAATTCAGCCAGTATGATGAAGAAGGCGTTTACATTGATATGTTCTCTGGTTCCGTGTGTAAGGATTTTCTTCAACGAAACTTGCTTACCCGCAACGATGTCTGTCTTGTTTTGTATGTGGATGGCTTCCCTAATAAATCCAAACCAGGAAGTTCCCAGACATTAGTCCACTGTATAGTTATGAATATCTCTGCGTCCAAAAGGTATACATATTTAGCTGCCTTGCGAAAGTATCTGTTATGTTAGCTTACCTATTTATTTATAGAGCAAAGGAGTCAATGATGATTCCATTAGCTATTATACCCGGTCCTAAAAAGCCCGAATACCTCATGAGTTTCTTAAAACCCATTATCAATGAGATTTAAACATTATGCTCAAGAGGTTTTGTGGTTGAAAAGAATAATGTCGTTGTCAACAAAAGCAAAGTCTTCTTGCTCGGTATGACTGGTGACATCCCAGGTATTGCTGACTTGATCAATCATCGTGGGCATACGAGCAACTATGGTTGTAGAATATGTCGCGTAGCGGGTAGTCATCCTGAAGGTAACAATTATGGTATCTACTTTTTGAAGGCTGGCGATATGCGAACAAGACAACAGTTGATTGACGGTGACCTGGTAAATGATCCAGAATATGAATCTCAATATAATACTGATAATTTAAATTAAAAGTTTGATATGCTTGGTATTGATTCTATAATTGGGTCTCTTCCTACCTTCACTGGCACCCCTTTTTTTCTTGGTGACGAAATGCATCTCATCGGTAGAGGACTTGGTACTTTGGTCTATTGTCTTTTGTACCCCCAAAAGAATCAAAAGTTCTATGACACAATAGTTGGTTGCAAAAATTACACGTTCGAGCTGATTACGCAAGACGGAAAATTTTTCGATTCAATCGATGAAAAGGTCAACCAAAGTAGGGTCAATATCCCATCAGCGTTCGAAGGAACATGGAACTCAGCTGTTGGTATCTCCAGAGCTGTTGATTACATCGACTTTCTTTTGTATGTTGTCCCAACAATTATACTTCCACTTATACGAAGCAGTCAGTCTAGAACAGCTTTAATGAATTTGGTAGAGGGGTGCTCTATAGCTCTTCAATGGCGTATCTCACAAGAGGATAATTCGAAGATGAAAAGGTAATAGGAGTTTCTGATTCTACATAAACAAAATGAGACATTGATGCAAATTATTAGATGTTTCTACAAATGGCATACCTTTTTGAATGACGAAATCTGCCATAAAAGAATTAACGCACGAGTCTTCACAGCCAACAACCATTATTTGATGCATTTGCCTTTTTTGGTTGAAAAAATGGGACCGTTGAAATGCTATTCCTGTCGACCAATGGAGCGAACAATCAAGACGTTTACCAACTTGATCCAATCTACGCATCTGATAGGGGCCAATGCATCGAATGTTCTCGGTCACCAAGCTAACTACAGCAAATTGGCCGTGAGACGTTTGGAAACTATTCAGTTCTCTGAATCGATGGATCGTCCTGACACTTATCGGTCTCATTCTTCAGGTGTTCAAATCTGGTCTCCGTTTGTGGCGCAATGCTTGTCAAATCCAGATGAAGAAGAGATATGCTTCGGGGTCCAAAGATCAAAAGTAATTGACGCATTGTATTCCTATTACGATCGTAAGGATGGTCATGCTATTGAAGGTTTGATCTCGTCGAGAATTGAAATTGCTGGTCGTGCATGGAAAGATGATTTGGTGTTTTCTTCTATCATGGACAGAACTTTGAAGAGACTCAAAACAAGAGCAAACAGTCATGTTCTGTTCCAGGCACCTAAAAGTACGGGCCATAGGTAAGTAAAGACTATATATTAACCATATCGAGGCTTACATTATAAATTATAGAACTCTTTCTGTTTGGTTTGTCGGTGTTGTGCACTGTTACTTCAGTCATGTCCAAGACGGTAATGTCAATTTTCTGGCTATTGTTGAGGTGATGAAACAGCAGTAGTTTGACAACTATAATGTCGTGACAGTTGCTCGCAATTCAAGAGGGGATCGGTATAAGAAGTACGCGGTAATATCGATTTCCAACATTCTTGAAGTTGTATGTCTTGTTCGGTATTCTGATTCAGATAACCTCTTCAAGGTTGTTTGGCCTTACATCAAATATACCGATAAGATCGGCCATCGTCCTGCCGGCTCTTTGGGTGATCTTTAGACTGGTTTTCCTTTCTTTCTTCCGCTTTACGAAAAGTTTACAATAAAGCAATTCCTGTCATTGAATCGTCCCATGAAGTGAATGTTCTTTTATTTTTTTATTTTTAATTTATGTGTAGATATGTAAAAAAAGAAAAAAAAAATAGAAATTGGAAGTTCGTGATGGTACATTTTTACCACCGGTGGTACAATTTCACGTCCGGAAGTTCAAAAAATCAACCGGTGGTACATTTTTACCACCTAGTGCGCCGCTGTGACAAGTTGATTATCATCAAGATTAAACGTAGGCTTGCATTCAAAAAGCTCCGTGTTGTCATCATCCAATAGCATCTGTGTCAATGCTTCACCGATGGACACGCATGGCATAATTTCACGAGAAACTTTACAATTGTCTTTGAATATTTTCTCTTTACATTTGGAATTAGGGCAATCTACAGCTTGATCATCATCCATAAAAAGGTAACAGCTATTAACGCAGACATCATATTCTTTACAAATACCTCTAGTCTTAACCACTATATTTTTTATCTGATCAGGAGAACGAAGGTTTGTCCCACCTAAGCCTAATTTGAGAGATAAAAACATGAGAAATGGAAGTCTTTGTTGCTTTTTGTTTTACCTTGTATGCAATCTTCTGGTGCTATACAACCAAGCAATTTTTTGCTGATGAATGAAATTAGATGGCGTTGTAGTTCCCTCGATACACCTTTCTGATCAGTTAATTGCAAGAATCCAACTTCAAATGCCCTCAATTTATTATGATGGCCGTGGTTGCTATTAAAATACTCATATAAAATTGCGTCAGGAAACTCTTCCTGCAGAACTGATTCATATGTATTGCAAAAGTAAGTCAAATGCACGTTATTTAAAAATTCTTTCGCCCATACCTTCGTCGACATCATCATAATTTCCAGGAGTATCTGCAATGTCAGTCATATCGATATCTTCCGAGGAGAATCCGTCAATTGGAGTTACATGGGAGGATTCGATGCTCGTATCAACTTCATCGGCTAAAGAAATACACCTCTTCTTTTGTACGTGTACGTACATGCTTTTAGCATTAGGGGCAGAATATTGGCATACGTTACAGACGTTGTAAGGATTAATTGTGCTATCGTTATTCATATGGAAAAAGTTATGTAAAAATATAAAGAACTGAGAAATTAGATTTATGCTATATCCAACAGATTTTATAGCCTCCTTTCTAGACTACACTAAAAAACGTCATCTACGTACTAGTAATAATGCTAGCTCTTGTCGACAGTAAATTGGTTATGAAAATCACCCAAGAACGTGTAGTTGATAAGTAAGTAATACGTGAAATTACACGCATATATTTAGGGACCATGTATATTTCTTGTGTATGGACGCTTTTTAGGAACTACTGTCATTTTTAATGACATTGTTTATTACATCATTGTTTAAATAATAAAGGAGTTTTAATTTTAACATATATTAGACAGCCAACATAAGATAGTCTTGTTCCTTTCTTCATTATTCAACACTTATCAATATGCCAAACTACAGCGTAAACTCCTTTGGTGAATCCGCACAACGTTCAGAAATCGCATGGAACGAAACACTTGCTTCCATCAAACGAATGGAAAAAAAACTGGATATTCTCCTTCAAGAGCGCGATGATGATCACGAAAGAAACAGAAGAGGAGTATACAAAATTTATTAGTGATAGACTATGGTCGGTAACAACTCATACTAACGTCTTTAGTCATCGTAAATACATTTACAGCCAAACCTGCGGTGCCAGCTGTCCATCAAAGTAGAGACAATGAGTTTGATAACCTTTTGTCTTCACACGAACGAGACATTCAAAAACCATCGGCTAAAGGCAGCAAAAGCCGAAAGTCAGCCTACATTGGATACTTTCTACAGAAAGTGAAACCGGATTTAAAGATCCAGCTGAGCGACACTCTTCTTGTAAGAGGTCAGAAATTGTTGAACGTGCAAACCTTCGTTTCGCACCTGAATTCATACAGCAAGACAAGTGTCATGCAGCTTAAGAGTAGGCTTGATGCTTTGGACCTTTATGGTGAAAAACTTAGTTGGAAAGTTATTCCTTCTCACCTTAAATCTGAAGCTGTCAATCATTTGGAATTGATGGCTAAAAGGTCCAATCTTCCTTTAGATAAATGTACAGAAAACTGGGCAGCAAAAACATTGATTTCGACTAGTTACCACAACTATATCAGAGCATTCATGGTATGTTATTTAGCTTTTGGTTTGGCTTAATTTTTATTTTATTTTTAATTGTCAATCATTGCAGCCCGCAGTTTCTGACGATGAAGATCTGGTTTCAGCTGTTGCAGTTCCCACTGTCATCCAAGAAGACACCGGCTCTGGTTCTGTGGATGATCAGATGTCTGATTACGGTGAGCTGGAGGAGATTGAGCTGGAAGATGAAGTCATCCCTCCTGCCCCTAGAAAGCGTGCTGCCCAGGCAAACGGAACAGGGAAAGAAGCTGCAAGGGGCTCGAAGAGAACAAAAAGATATGCGAGAATAAATGCCGTTCAAAACTGTTGTCATTTGCTGATACGTTATTTTTGTAGAAATTAATTACACTTACCTCTTCTTTCTGCTCTTTTACTTTTTTATGTGCCTTCTTCGTTCCTTTTTTTTTTTTTTTTTTATAAATAAATGTTACAAAATCTACTAAAATGACATTGCATTAGGCCAATAATTTTGTAAAAAATCACACTAATTTACGCTAGGGCATTTTTTTTTACACTAAAGGTGCGCGATCCGTCGTTCTACTATTATTTCTCTTTCTTTTACATACTTTTCCAAAAAACTTTAATCAATCGGTAAGTCTTGCTTTTGTTTTTTGATGTAGATACTAATGTCGTTACTTATTTTACAGTCTTTCTATACTAATGAGTTCGCTCATTCTCAACCTGTATATTCTTTATTTTATGTAAGAATTTCTTATGTTGATTTAAGAAGCTAATATCCACTTTTTATACTACATTATCTTGAATATTGTGATCATTAAAGTATTACTTATTGTAGATATGTAAAAACTCACATAAGGGCATATCATACGCTCAAATTCTAAGGTACTTTTTGCACCTAACATATATCATGCTACCTATACCGTATAACTAACCTCCCTTAATAGTTCAAAATAATTTTGAAAAGACACATTCAAATATAACTATATTTAAGGTATGATTATGTAGGGGTCGTATAACTAATACTATTCACTAGCTTAATAATACTTTAATTGGCCCATTTAAATATATTATACTCTATATGCATATCCATTTGCATCCTTTAAATAAAACGTTTCCTAAAATATAAATTATACCTATGAAATGTGCAAAGAAGATATTACACTTGAATGATATATTTCGTATGACCAAAATGTTTTTTATTTATAACCAAAATACATGGCCTTTTAATAAAAGTTTGATGTGTCAACACAACATATTTGCATATCGTTACAGAAATATTTATCATGCGACATAAATACTTGTCCTATAATATAAACTATGGTCATGAAACGCAACTTATTCTGATTGATTTTGGTTCTGTGATCAAAGCTTATGTTAAAACCCGATAATTTGTCAGATAGCACCAAAATATTTTTCATTTTTTTGTGTAATTACACCAAATGTTTGGTATATATAACAAAACGTGATGAAAATGCTAAAATAATTTTGATCATATTCCTGAGACGCCAAATAATTTGGGTTGAATTTCTGTTCGGGAAACAAAATTTAACCAAAACGTTCGCCGTTATGCATCTGCGCAATAAAAAAACAATTAGCCCTTGAATACATATTTCATATATATACTGCCTCACAAAAGCCAACATATGCACCGTACTCTGTACAAGAGAGTCGTCTCCAATAACGTCAACACGGTGACGGAAAAAAAGCAAGATCTGGCCCGATCTCAAAACACCTGAATTTGAGATCGACTTGAAATGTCGCAATGCACGATCTTCATTCGACTCCTCGCCCAAAACAACATCTTCCTCGTAATTTTGACGGTAGAACCCAGGAAAGAAAGAACAACGCGCATTCAGACATGTTGATTCCATTGACTTGTATAGATCATTGAACAAACGTAAAGTCACAAACGTCTGTATCTCATTTCCAATTTTTGACTGAGAATGACCTTGCCCGTAAACCTCCTGATAGTATTCCACGAGATAGGTGAGACAGGTGAAAGATACTAAATTCAATTTTGTTGGAGATTTAAGCTTCGGCTGTCCTAAGGTAGATGATGGAAGCGTCTCAAATCCATATGCCTTTTTGTGGCTGTGATTCAATTCGAAATACTCCAAAAGAGAAAAGTTCGTCATTGAACTCAGATACTCTTGTTCTACCAAGGTATCCAAAATCGTCATAGCCATGCATATTTTTACAAGAGAATACTCTATCCACCTTCTTTTTTTCCACTGCACCTAACACAGCAGACGGGTTCAAAGTCGCGAAATAGTCCTCTGAGTGAGCAGACTACGGGAATCATTTCATATACGTGAATTACGCACACTCTTTCCTATTCGTCTTGATAGTTTTGCCCATGCCATTGTATCTTTCGAAATTAAAAATCCAGGAGGACTGTCCAGGACCAAAATTTAAAAGCATACCGCGCAGATGACAATGATAATCTACGTTTGATACCATAAGGTCCGGTGGGTATAATTTCACAAAGTCATTTACAAACTTGATCATGTGGCCATGCATGATATCAACCTCCTCCAACGTAATTGAGGAACTGAAAAGGTATCTGTTGGCTGCAAAGTCCATCCAATTGTTGTAGTACTTTTGGCCCAGTCTCATCGACAGCAAAAGATGGCGATATGGCCAAAACCCAGGTCTTAAACTCGTCACTCTTCATGTGCCTAAAAGCCAACCTCATCGACAGTTATCTTTCTGCCAATTGACTGACCGTCTTATCCAAATGGCAAAATCACCTACTTAGCACAAGAGTTGGACATCCCCTTCAAATGGCTGTTCATAATTATCAACTCACCTACAACATCCAACAACAGCGTCTTGTCTCTCCAAATATTCGGCATCATTCGTTTTGCTGCACCCATAAACGTGTTGTGACAAATGTCAAAGACAACAAAGGTGATGGGCTCAAAATAATCCAGGCAAAGAAGCTACGAATACCTAGCACCATTTTCCCTCTCCAAATTCTTTCTTGCATCAGCAGTCGTTGTATTGAGTCATTTTGCGGCATTTATACGATACGTAGCAGCATCACAAACATTCCAATCATTGTTACGAGGACCAGCAGCAAAATTACGTTTGTAAAGCTGACCAGGAATTGACTCGAAAAGAGGATCGCACTTACTACACGCATTAACCGAATTGAAAGAAGTCATACCGACAAGCTTCCGTGTTGCTGGAAGATCACATGCCACCATGGTCATTGCAACTTTTATAGTCTGGATGCCGTGATTTCTTGTTTGCATTTTGAAGCATGAAGTCGACAAATCTAATTCATCCACCAAAAGACGAGAATAGTGGTTCACCTGGAACGTTTTAGGCTTACTGGGACCAGGCAACAAACAGCAAAACAACACATTTTTTGGAAGGTTTCTTACATCTCTTGACAAGTTCTGAATAGTCATGTAAATAACACCGCAATTATACACACTGTTACTGTACAGCTGAAATCAATCACAGTTAATCGTGAACATTAAATTAAAATCGGATTGGTGAACGAAAGGAACTTCATGAGCAGAATCCATTTTAAACGTCATAAATACACGACCATCATACACGTTCGACATCACACCAGGAATCACTGTTCTTGATTTCCATTGTTTAATGTTGTCAACAAAATCATTACGCAAAAAAAAATTTCCCAATGTTCATACAATGGAGTTGTAATAAAACGATTGGATAGGCTTCATAACACCTCTTGCATTCGAACTGAACAAAACTGTATCGCAACAAGGGGATCCAGGAAAAGGTTCCTTCGAACTGCATTTCTTTCCAATTAAACAATTCATTTCTTCTTCCGTATAAAACATTTTACAGCGTGGAATGCAGTACAGCTTACATAATCCTTCATTCCATTGTAAACTCTGGCACCGAGCTCACACCAAGCAACGAATGTCTCTAAGAAATTCGAGAGTGATAATAGCGAATTAAGAAAGAATGAGAAATTTAACAAAGTGAAATTATCAAACTGCAAAAATAACCTGAAGCTTTATTAAACAAATAAAAAGGGGGTCTTTATATACACATTATTTCAGACATTGATCACAGATGGGCTGATGACGGTTGTGGGTAGGTTTATCCAGATAATACTCGGATGTAATGATCCCATATAGAAAGACCATAATGAGATGTCAATAACAATAACAATAACATTCATTCTTAAACTGTGTATGTCTTGTAGCACAACATTCAGGGGAAAATGTAGTTCTTGTTAAAGATAGCTGTGGCACCTCAACGTGGCTGATGTAACCTTCATATTTTTTCATATAAATGTTATTATTTAAATGTTATTATTTAAATGTATGCCTTATACTTGTATGAGGGATGATATGAGATGAAGCCTGTACATAAAGTAAACGATCAGTATTTAATATAAAGTACCAATAAGAATTATATTTAGGATTGTCAAATGGAAGATTTAAGAAGTGTAGATAGAGTCATGTATTAAGTATATAACCTCGATCACGACAGTCTCCGCACGGACAGAAAAACGATACTGCTGGTGAGTTAACTGCAGTACGATGTTACTATTACCATAAGCAACTCACATCCCTCGTCAGTAAAATGCTTTTCGTGAAGCAAAAGAACTGTCAAAAACAAAACAAAGGACAGAGGATCAGTGGGAAGATGAGTGTTGTTTCAGAATGCAACAAAAGGATCTATTGAAAAAGACGTCAATACTTGAAGTAGCAATTATATTTCAAGTCGACAATACCTTCCTCAGCGACATCCTCATCCTCTTCTAAATCTTCGTTCAAGAAGTTGTCAACTCCTTCACTTTCACTCTCTTCGTCTGATTCGATCGCAGCTTCGACATTAACTGTTATAAATGAAGGCAATCAGTTTAGAAATCTCGGTAAAAAAAAAAAATAGAAAAGGGTTTACGACCAGTGGTACTAGGTTCGGATTCCATCGCGCCTAAAAAAAACAACAAGAAAAATAAATGGTAAAGAGACAGGATATGCGTAAGGTTCTATTCATGTCACATACGGGCAAATAAAGCAGCACAAACGTCAGCTTGGCGATGGTTGGTACGAGTATGACGGATAACATTTATGTAGCCATTAGGACTTTGTCTACACGTTAAGCATGTGCATTGACGCAAGCTTGTTTTTATTTTACAATCGTTAAAAACAATGCCGATTGTAAAAAGGCGAAAGGGGATCACAAATGTCCAAAACAGGTCGCTTTCATCCGCGGAGGGTTAAAACCTCAAGAAAAAAAAATTCTCTTTACCCATTTTATTTCGTTTCCAATTTTAAAGCAAGCGATATAATAACTAATTGCACGTATAACAACACTATCGTAATAACTCGAGACAGGGGAAACGTCTATCTTTAACATTATTTTAAAAGCAAAATTGTCATTTACAATAAACCAAACGACGTTTTCAATACGTTTTACCAAATAATAAACGATGGTTCTATACAAGTTTAAGCAGGCTGTAAGCACGATTTTTGTACAGCTTTTCATGGGGCAATATGAAAGCGAAAGCCGTCTGTCACATGAACGCATTTTTATTCTCCAAAAAAAAAAAATGTTACCAGTGGTGCTGAGAGTTGTTGCCCATGGCACACAGCGGTGTACTGTAGGTAGTTTGTAAAATGACACTTTGGTAGCTCACACTGGTGTGGTTAGCTGGTCAGATTCAAATAGTGTGGGTAGCAGGGCCGGATTTCATTTTTCTGCGCTCAAAAGTAAGAGTACTCTCAAGTCATTGTCAGCCAATCAGAGGCAAAACACGTGCGAATCACGTGGTTTTTTTTGTTACTGAAAAAATTTCTAGGGCCAAAAAAAATTCTTTTTTCGTTTTCCTGATAATCTTAACGTTTCGATTTAACGAACAACTCCGGATTTCCTTTAAGGCCTAGTGCCAATTACCCACTGTAAATTGAATTACAATTATATTAAAACATAAAAGAAAGAGAGTGCGGGTATAGCTCAGGTTAAAGATTTTAATTTTATTATTTACAACAATGTATGGGCGACTCTATAGAGCATAAATGCCACAAAGGATGAACTAAGTTAAATTTGAGGAGAAAATATAAAAAACCCAACAGAGAGCGTATGGGGGAAAAAAGGATTAGGAGTAAGAAAAGAGCTTGTAGACCAATGTATTTGTAAATGATCCTCTGGTTGGACTATCGGCTGGGAACTTTGATATGACTTACCACCGTAGCGACGCAGATGGAAGACAGATACAAATAGGTCATCTATGTAGGGAGCAGAGTAGGGGGAAGCCATGAATCACCAGGATCCGGATCAGGGGCGATATTAGCAAGAGGATGTACAAGACAATCAATTGCATATAGTAATTGAAGTAAGTCAGACCAGTATGGTGGTGGACCTGAAGAAGCGGAAGTTGGAAGACTACTAATTGCAAAGTCAAGGCGATGAATTGTAGGTGATGGGGATTGTGGTAGAGATTCCCAAAGGGTTGACTCCAGAGCATGACAAGAGAGAAAGTGGTCACTAGTGATGTATTCACCAGAAAAGCAGGGGCATTGTTCACGCATGTTGGCGAATCGACCTAGACGCCAGCGTACTAGGCGACTTCTAGCCGTTTTGGACATTGGAAGATACAGTATAGGGTCAGGTTTAGAAGTACATGGACGACATGCTCGAAGTAGAACATGATGTCCAGAGGTAACAGCTTTAGCCATGAGAGTATCAAATTGGTCTTGCCAGAATTTTCTGAAGTGTGTATTCAGTAAAGCAGGAGTGGCGGGTAGTGGAGTTGGCAGAGATCTGTAGAGGGCATTCTTTTGGAGAAGACAGATCAATCTGGGTGGTTTTTGTAGAGACTTCAGGAGAACAAGTAGACAGTCATCTGGTAGTAAATTAGCTCTCAACACATATCTAGTGACAAGCACGTTATAGCGGTGTTTCATCGAGGGGAGGCAAGTAATATGTTTAGCGACATTGAACCAAGATCCACCAACGAACATTCGGACAAGCCGGTTTTGTGTATCGTCAATGGCCTTTAATTGTGTAGCTGTGAGGTGGGATATGGCGAGACCATACTCTATTTTTGGACGAATAAAGCTGGTATATAGCCGGGAGCAGAGGAGGAGAGAGAAACCATTTTTGTGGACACCAACTGAGGTGAGAAGGGCCATGGTTTTGATTGCACTTGCTTGACGGAGGGACAAGATGCCAGGGCCATACAGACCATCCTTGTTGAAAGGTACGCCTAAGTATACAAACTCATCAACTGTAGGTAGTGAGTTACCGTACAATGTCATTTGAGGGCCGGTTGTTGGGGCATTAAGAACAGCACATTTTGAGGGACTCCATCGGTAGCCAATCGAGTGGGAGTGTTCAGCGGATAGGTTGAGCATGCGTTGTACTTGAGATGCAGATCCTAGGATAGCTACATCATCAGCGAACAAGAGGCAATTAATTGGAGTACGTTGAGTAGTACCAGGAGGGAGGACAGAAGTCGTACTTGGTGTAGCAACAGACCGAAGAACACCAGGCAGAGAATTGATATAGAGAGAGTATAGTAAAGGTTACAGGACAGAACCTTGAAGTACACCAGTAGCAGGAGAGAAGGGAGTGGATACATGGTTGGAGATTAAGACTGAGATGTGAACATCATCAAATAAGTTTACCAGTAGTGCAAGGATAGGCCTAGGTAGAGGAGAATTGGCCAGAGAGTTCCAGATAACTCGTCTATCGACGGTATCATAAGCGGCTTTAATATCAAGGAATGCTACCACTGGAAGACGATGATTTGTACGGAGGTAGTCACGTACGAGGTCATGTAAACAAAGGGCTTGATCAAGGGGGCTACGTTGTGGGCGAAACCCACCTTGAGCTACATCTAGTGGAGGGCTGAGGAGAGAGAGAGAGGCAGAGAGAGTGAATTCAAACAATTTTCGAATGACAGATGTCAGTGAAATAGGTCTGTAGTTTGCTGGGTCAAATGGGTCACCTTTTTTGTGTATAGGGAATACATTAGCTATGCGCCATAAGCTAGGTGTATAGGACCATTGGTAGCATAGGGTAAAGAGAAGGGAGAGTACTTTAGCTATATCTTTGCCAAGAGACTTAAGCATTTCAGCCTTGAGGTGGTCAGAACCAGGAGCCTTGCGGGATGGTAATCGGTTGATGTGTTCTAAAACACGATCAACGTCAAATAGTCCGTCATCAGGAACAGGGAGAGGACTATTATCAAGGAAACTGGGTGGAGGAGGAGGACGACTGGCAGGAGGAGGGAGGAGATTACCAGCGTATACGCTAGACAAGTGATTCGCCATTGCATCAACTGAAGCTTGAGGACCATCAAGATGAGCGTAGGTAGAAGAGCACTGTCTGCGACGTTTTATTCTTGCTAGGGTAGCGGTGGCTTTAGAAAAGTTGGTTTCAAGGGACTCACAAAAGTTTTTCCAAGAAAGACGTTTTGCTGCAGATACCAGACGACGAAGAGATTTATGAGCTGTAAGATGTTGATTCCACCAGTAGGCTTTATCAACACCGCGGGAGTGACGCCACCTGCCAAAGCAACGATCACGTTCTCGAGCGGCTTCTTGCATTTCATTAGACCAGAACACTTTCCACTTCTTACCAGAGTTAGGCTTTTTAACACCGACAGAAGAGTCAAGAGCTTGATAGAGGCGATCATTGAGACTTTGGTTGAGGCCATCAATATCAGGGCAGACCAGGGGAGAATTAGACACTAGATCAGTAAGAGAATCAACAAGAGGAGCAACGAGAGAAACAAACTTGGACTGAAATAGCGCTTTAGGGCCATCTTCACCTAGCCGCGAGAGATTCCATAGGCGTCTTGGAGCTATGGTATCTCTACCCCCAGATCCATCACCCCCAGACCTATCACCCCCAGACCTATCACCCCCAGACCTACTTCCCCCAGATCGTAAAGCAGAATCATAGTCAAATGACAGAGTCATGAGTCTATGATCTGAACCGAGAGAAAGATCAGATTCAACCACTAGGGAAGGGTGTTTGAAGTTCCAGTCGGGTATATTGGTAAGAAACAGATCAATGATGCTACGTTGTTCGGTATTTTGTCGAAATGTTGAAAAGGTAGAGACACCATGTGCCAGAGAAGTGTTAAGAACCAATAGATCTTGTTGTTCACACCAAGTAGTTAGATCAGTACCACGAGGTGTAGTAATTGAATCACCAATGAGAGGACCAAGACGTGCATTAAAGTCACCACAGAGAATGGTGTCAGAGCCGAGAGGGATGGACCTTAGAGCGGAAAGCACCAGCTCTCGAGAGAGACTGGGTGGGAAGTATGCACAATGCACATTGACGTTACCAATTTTTATTGATAAGGTGTATGCATTGGGAGAAGGAAGTTGAGTTACAGGGATAGAGCATTGAGGCGAGACAAAACATGACACACCACCGGATCCTCGACCATTACCATTAGAGACCAAAGTACCGTAGAGATGATATTGAGACCAATTGGCAGGCAAGTAACCAGCAGTGAGCCATGTTTCAGTGATAAAAAGGAGATCGGAATTACTGACATGCGATAGTACATCTTGAATGGTTGTAGCCCGAAGACCATTGGCATTCCAGAGACTAAAGGAGAAGGAGCGGAGGGAGTTGTTGTTGTTAGAATTGAGATGGAGACTCATTAAAGTTCCATTTCAGATTCTGATGAAGATTCTGTTACTGCAGTCTTGAAATAGAATGCAGCTTTACGGGGGTCGACTTGGCCCAGTTTCTTTTGGGCATTGGCAAGAGCATCCTTGGCATTTTGATCATCGATCCAACCTAAGTCAACAAATGAGCGAGCAACGGCACCAACAACGAGAGGACGCAAGAAGGAGAGAGTATTAATTGCACGATTGTTGACAATGTCGTGCATTTTTTGGCAACGATCTTCATGTGACATAGCCACGTATTGGGGGTCAGCCAAATGTTTGGGGTCAAGAGGATCGAAGTCGGGGAACAGTGTGGCGTCGACCTTGGCCATAGCTTCAGTAAAAGTTTGTACATACTGTACGTGCATCAAGAGACCTAGTACACCAGAGTCTGGGAACGTGACGTCAAATATACGACCTGTGTCGATGCCTGAACGTCTGAGGCGAGAACGAACTTCGGATCTGATGATCTTACGAGATCTACCAATATACACATATTGGAAGCCTTGTGGACCTTTGTCTTCGGGACTTTGGAAAGGACGAGCGGCTGCGATACGCTTCTTTAAAGAAGTGGCAGGGGAAGTATGTTTAGGTTTTTCAGGGCGTGTTTCAGCAGCCTTAGTTGCCCATGTAGAGTCTTTGCTAGATGAGCCGCGGTTACCATCCTCGTTGGATTGATTTGAAACCCGAGGTGGAATGGTGGTCTTGGATGCACCGGGGTTAGTTGAAACAGAAATAAATTTTTCTTTCAAAATTTTATTTTCCGAGGCGAGAATCGTATTTTCCTTTTCAAGAGTAGAGATTTTTTCTTTCAGAAGTGCCATTTCTTTCAAAATTATAGAGTGTTCGTTAACTTGAGAAGCGAGATTGTAGACATATTCTAGGAGTTGTCCGTGATTGAGGTTGGGTTGTACAGAATCAATGGTACAGTCCATTGCTTGTTGATTTTCCATTTTTTAAGAAATTAACAATTTCGAATTTTCTAAAAACTGTAGATCTTGTCCAATGGGGTTGAAAACTTGTTTGAAGGTACTTGAGGTAATAAGCTTTAATACTGTAAAAGTTATTTTGGAAGTTGTTGCTAACGTTGTTGATTTTTTATCGATTTTAAAGTACCGGCTAAAATATGTAACCGTGAACATATAATAAAACGTTTGAGAAAGCGAAAGAGAGTGCGGGTATAGCTCAGCTGGGAGAGCGTCAGACTGAAGATCTGAAGGTCAGGTGTTCGATCCACTTTAGCCGCATATTGTTTTAATTTTTTCTTTTTGTAATTCTTCGGACCGGTGTCGGGACTGTTTTTAGATAATTTTAAATATGTCAGATTGTCAGGCCGTAATTTAGTGATTCAATCTGGATAGTAGAGACTTTAGGGGATTAGATTTTCACTAATTCTTACACTTTTTTTTTTTGGTAATAAATATTGATGTTGATACAATGTGAATAGTAGTGATTGGTTTAGATTTAGTTTTGACAGTAAGGTAGAAGGAGAATAATATACGTTTGTAGTTAATTATTCAGTTCTAAGTGAGCACCACGTTGTTTTATATAAATATATATGGTAACGATCCAGTTAAGTAAAATAAAATAGAAGGTCTTGATAGACAGATACAGAGAAAAAGAGACTAAGGCTTCGGTTTTTCTAGGGAGACAGTAAGATAATAGGCCAATTATATATAGAAGATATAATATTTGATAGGCAAGTTTATGATAAAAGTATATAGTAAAATCTGAATGTTTATTGAAATATGTTTTGTTTTAAGGTTTATATAGTTTTTGAGAAATCAAAGGATCGGTAACGATACCCTTGATTTCGGATAAATGATAAAAATAATAAATTTGTCAAAAGGTTTGAAATATAAAAAGGTAAAGATTCAAGTTAGAGAAGTACAATGCTAAAAGTTAGCATGAAAAATATAAATTGTCTGAGTAAAGTTTTTAGTGTTGAAGTCAATTATTACATGTTGAAAATCCGCATTGTAACAATGTCATCGTAGATTTGCACTTTCCTAATAAAGCGTAACATATAATCCAATAATGTCAGACATTTATGAATCTGCGACTTAAATATAATGATAACATGAACTCATGACATTACTCTTTTTTTCTTCTCAAATAATCTTTAAAACAATAAATAAAAATGTCGGAATATATCATTAACATGTGGAGAAATAATTTAACCAGTGCCTACAACCGGCTACGTGAAGTAGAGGAACAGACTCTGAAAGAATTCGAAGACGAATATGAGGACGATTTCGAGGACGGTTTCGAGGGAGATATGCCATCCACGATGTACAATGATGGTCAACGTCTAGATATCCAGTCCCTCACTGACGAGATGAGTATCCATCTAATTAGATTTACGTATCAGCAAATACAATCTGTAGTGACCAGCATGCATCTTACTGAGAGAATTACCTGTCGTGCAAATACATCTCAACAATTTTATTGGGATACCATCGAGCCATTTGTTATCATGCTTCGTAGACTTGCCTATCCGTCTCGATTGATTGATCTTGAACTCCTTTTTGGTAGAAGCTACTCGACTATTTGTACGATACTCAATGAAATGATTGTATTATTGTATTCGAAGTACAACGAAGGTATACGTCTTACAAGAAATCATTTGCGACCTTAAAACTTCAGACGATTCAGCGAAGCTATCATCCAGAAAGGCTCGCCTTCTACTGAGGTCGTTGGATTTATAGATGGAACTTTGAATGCTATGTGTAGACATCGTAAAAATCAAGGTAGTGTATACAACGGTCATGTGAGAGGGCACGGGTTGAAATACCCAGCAGTTGGAACTCCTGACGGTATCACTGTTAGCTTGTGTGGACCATTTGCTAGGGCGATTCATGACATGAACATGTTGGATAGCTCAGATACAGTGCGCGCCAAAAGTGTCCCAATGTTTTAATAGTTTTCAAAGATGCTTTAATCAGTCGATCAGTTTCTACTATTTTTGGCTAGAATTTTAACTATATACTTATCAACCCTTTGGCAGCATTATGTAAAAATTTAAAACTCCGTTTATAATAAAAATAAAATTACAAAATTCCGCCAAGTCAAAAATTTAATTGGGACACTTTTGGTGCAATTGAAATTTTTATTTATACTGTACATCTCCTCTCTTGCCTCTGGCTGCTGAGATATCTGTGGGTGCTTTTCTTTAATCTCACGTTGAGTTGCCTTTATTTTTTTGTTCACTCCTTTTAACGATTGAGAGCATAACTCTGCCTGGGCTTCTTTTTTTTTTTTTGCGGGCAGAGCTGACCTGAGCATTTTCTTCATCCTTGTTTGTCTCGACTAATGTTCGAACTTTTCGAGCTTGCACCGATCTTTCGCCAGTTCGAACGAAGCTCGAACCGAGTTTTTTGTACTCGAGCTTGCGCCTCTTTTTTTGGATTCGAGCGAGCTTCGATCGATACTCGCTATGTTGTATCGCAGATGTATTGAATCATAGAAACAATAGAAATCCAATATTAGATCTCAGTAGACAGACTGGAGATCGTAATCATGGAAAGATTGTTATGAACGAATAAGAATACATGGATAAACATTTATTCAATTCAAATGGATAAACGATTGAATAGTAAATCCCGATTGGATCTACTATTAGTTTAGACACAGCTTCGTAAAAGTATAAATACGAGCTCATTCAACTCTTAATAAAAGGTTATCTTTACTTTGATTATTCATAAAGACCCATTTTGATATCTACGATATTTCACGCTAGAAGCTCGCTAGGCTAAAATGTCGATAGTAGTCACTTTAAAGTTAAGGTCCTTGAAAGACTACAGATGGCATTCCCCTTGATTTTAATCTTTTCTTCCCTTTACCATTTTTTTTCTATTTATGCTCTGATAATTCCAACTAAAATACTTTGGACTTTTATTTAATTGTACAACCAACAAACACATTTACCATAGAAAATGATACAGTGATGCACACTATACCTAACTAAGCCAAATTCTTACAGCAACCATAGTAACATGACGTAGTAGAATTAATTTAAACTTTCATGTTCACAAAACCAAATGAATTATAATTATAGATGCAGTAATAGTTTGATTTAAGTATCCGAATTTCGTGTTAAGGCTGTTGAAAAAAAATTGTTTTCATTTTCTTTTTCCAACTTCTATTTTAATAAATAACAATTTTATTATCATAACTTTCTGTAATTAACATCACTTTGACTTGCACTTTGTGTAATAAAAAGGGCGAGCGGGTTCGAGCTATCATATTTGCAACCGATCCAAGCTTAACAAACTTCGAGCGAGCTCGAGCTGCGGAAAAACATGTCCGAGCGAGCTTCGACTGGAACACGATCGAAGCTCGCTCGAGCGTTTTGATCTTCAGTCCGAACACTACTCTACTTAGCACCAAAACAAGTTCATTCGTAATGTTGAAACTGCCCACTCATAATTGGCTTGGGTTTCGTCTTTTAAAAAAACACCGCACACAAAAAATGTCTTATTGAAGCAATCAATGCCAACAACGTGCAACAATGGCATATCAAATTTGTTGGTTTTGCACGCGCAATCCATCAAAAGCACTTGAGGGAAACGCTCAACCATTTCCAAGGAATGAGAGTGCGCAAAAAAAAAGGTTTTTTGATGGTACCGTCCTCATTCGAGTTGTACGCGTAAATAAATCCAGAGTCGGCTTCAGAGAACTGATCCAAAAGAGCTTGCAAGGGAGAGCGACCATCTAAATACTCTTCACGAAACTTCTGTCTGGCATTGTAAACCGTACTAGGTCTGAAATAATCACCAGGGAATTTTTGGCGAAGGTAAATCAAGATATCTTGAGGAGAGCTATTAGCAATCGTCATATCCTTGATCACCTTCATGTGATCCTCTCCAATCTTGCATGCAATGGAATGACCAGCGAGAGAATTGGCAGACTCATGATTATGTCCACTATGGTATAAGTGCAGGGTGAATTTTGCAGTATAAATACCCTGTTCTTTTCTCCAACTGGAACCGACCACCCACTTGAAAGGGCAATCGGTGCACCTTGTCTTCGAAAGTCTTTTACCGGTGGACTTACTGCTGTTTTTTCCACCGCGATCGCACTTGAACTCCAAAGACTTAAGGCGACGATCGGAGTAGTAACGAGAACGGCCCAAAGAAACAAGGTAGCCGTTCTCTTTGCAGTGATCGATCACATACTTTTCGAGAGTTTCGCTAGAGCTAAACTCAAGTTGAGAAGGGGCAGCAGTAGACAAAACGTCTAAGGTTTCGTGGCTAAAGAATTTTTACAAAAGGTATTTGCATCCAAAAACTTGTTTCGACGATATCTCGGTGAATTCTATCCATCCATCCAATTTTCTTTTTGCATTCGACGCGTCTTTGCAAGCTCTATCTTTTTCAATTATTACGCTTTCGTTCATCTCTTCGATCTCGACTTCAATCTCGACATTTATAGAAATCTTCGAACAAAAAACTTTTTTCAATTCTCAATTTTCAATTCTTGATTCCAATTTTGAAAATGAATGACATGGAATCAAATGATCGGTTGTCCTGGACAACTGTTGTTGCTCGTGGGGCGTCCAATAAAATTGTTCGTCCAATGTATCGCTCTAAGGTGCAAGACTTGGAATCTAAGCTTTCTGGTACGGTAATTTACCAACATGTTGACCTGGAAATTCAAATCTTGGCTCGTAAAGCTGCTGCTATTGTGCGTCAGGCTTTGACTCCTGCTTCGGTTCTTTTTTCTTTTCCGGCTCGTCTTTTTAAAGTTCGGGCAGAAGCTTATACGGCCATTGAGGCCAGTTGTGGTAAGATCTCGGGTGTTCGACCCCTTAGTATGTATGGTGATAAGTCAACTGGTGATCTTCTGGTGGAAGTGAAGTTTTCGCGCCCCGAAAGTACAACAAAGGCTCTCTCAACAGGGGTAATGGTCGGTGAACTTTGTTTCAAAGCTTCCCCTTCACATGATGGTCTGTCAAATAGTAATTTGGTGCATATCAAGTTGAGCATGCTAAGAATACCTGATGAAGAGAATTTTGCTGCCGATTTGAAACGGTCTCTAAAGTATTATGGTAAGGTGTATCAGATCAAGAAGTTCACTTATCACGGTTTTTTTGAGGGTGAGGTGTCTGGTTTGTTGGATGTTTCTGAAGGTTACCAGAATGATCTTGGTGAAACATTAAAAGCCCAACCTCTGTCCAATAGTTTGTACCTAGAACAATGGGATTGTTTTGCTGCTGCTTCCTTCAAAAGTGCTCTTCCTGTCTGCCATTGGTGTAAAATGGCTGGTCATATTCGAAAGGACTGTCCTGAACTGGCCAAACGGGTGTGTTTTAGCTGTAATGGTCATGGTCATACCGCAAAATTTTGTAAGGCCAAAAAGATGAACAGCGACGCCATTGATTTGCACGAGTATCTGCGCGCCTGCAATCGCGCAAAAGATGATGGTATTAATATATCTACGGCTGACCCTCATGGTTCTATAGCTGGTGAAAAAGCTGCCACACTTGATAAAGGCACCAAATCTTCGAAATGGGCTTCGACATCTGCAGTATTTGACGTGGACATGGACTCTGTCTCTCCTGTGGAGCTTGAGCTTAGCGAGTCAGCTCAGACAATTGGGTTTAGCATGTGCGATGACATGAGTGAAGATGAAGACTTGGCAGTTGGTATGTCTGGTGATGTCTCGGTTGGTGCCTCTGGGTCTGGTGCTGCTTCCGGTGTGAGCTCTGATGGTGGTGATGTCTCTCAGGTCGGTGGTATTAGTCTTGGTGCTGTTACTTCTGGAACTGGTGGTGATATGTGTGGTGCTGGTGGTGATTTGTCTGGTGCTGGTGGTGATATGTTTGGTGCTGGTGGTGATATGTCTGGTGCTGGTGGTGATATGTCTGGTGCTGGTGCTAGTGCTGGTGCAGGTTCTATTGCTGGTGCTAGTCTAACTGGAAGGAACTCTGTTGGTGGTGGTGGTCGAATTCTTGGCTCAAAGAAAGGAAAGACTGTTCAGCCTGCTGGCGGTAGTGTGAAAAAAGTATCTAGTTCTTCGAAGAAAATGGGTGTGCCTCCGCCATATACAAGTATTCATATGAAAAAGAAACTCCAACAGACTGCCGATAAGGCGCAATGTTAGGTAAACCTCTTCGCTTGGGCTCACTTAATGCGCGCAGCATTTTCAAGTCGACGAGCCCTCAAATTCAAAAGGAATTTATTTCTTTTCTGCGCAATCGTTCTTTGTCTCTGGATGTTCTTTGCATTCAAGAAGTTTCTTCTTTTCATCAAGCCCATCTTACTGATGATCAAATGCTTCAATTCTGCTCCTTTCTTTTTCCTCGTTGTTCGGTGGTTGTCTCCAAATATTGTGCTATTGTATGTCTCAATTCTGGTCTCTATCTCGATGACACTGCTGTTTCATTAAACGAGCGTTGTGTTGTTGGTTCAGTTATGGATCTTCAGCATAATGTCTTGTGTCGCGTTGCCTCTGTTTACGTACCGGCACAGTCTTCGGACCGTCCTCTGTTTTTGAACAATTTTCTTTCTCTTCCTTTTTTCTCTGACATGTCTACTGCGCCTTGGCTACTTATGGGTGATCTCAACATGAATCTTCATAATGTCAAGATTACTGGTCATTCCACGGTGTCTTTCTGGTTTGATTGGGTGCGTAGTCATTTCGACAATTGATTTCTTTCTGGTCTTCCTACTCACACGCAGCGTAACTCAAGAACTACTATTGATTATGTCTTTGGTCATCGCTCTCTGGCTACTCGACTGGTTAATGGTATGATTCGAAAAGTCCCCTCGGCGCATACAGATCATTGTCTACTATCAATCGATCTTGTTCCTGCCCTTGTTGATATTGGTCATGGTTGTTGGCGTTTCAACCCTACTCTATTGGATGATGCTGAGTTCCTGGTTCTGCTGGATAAGACCGTGGCGCTCTTCTTTGATTCCATTGTTTGTGTTGATAATCCTGGTGACGGTGGTGGGGGTGAACCTGTGCCTGTTCAAGACATATGGGAATCTTTCAAAGTGTTACTGAAGTGCTGCGCACGGAAGTACACTAGAGGTGCTAAGGCTCGGTTCAAGAACAAAGTTGCTTCGTTACAACAGGAACGTACAATTCTGCTATCAACTGCGTCGGGCATTATCACTAGTGATGCTGTGTTAACTCAGTCTGGTTCTGGAAGTATCTTGGTTGATTCCTCGAAACTGAAAGAGCTAGATCAACTGATTGACAATCAGATTCAGAAAGAAACGCGTGAATATATGCTTCGCTCTGCTACTCGCTGGCATGAACTGGGTGAACGTAACAACAAGTATTTCTACCGAGTTATCAAGGAGCGTCAGTCTAAACAGACTATACAATCCTTAAAGTGCTCCGCTACTGGTTCCGTCTTGGTGAATTCAGATGATATTATTCGGGAAGCAAGAGGTTTTTACCAGGAGCTATACACACCCGATTTAATTGATGATGCAGCTGTTGACTCTCTCTTGGCAAGTATTCCTGATGATGTGGTGTTGTCTCTAGAAGATTCAGACTCGCTGACAGATCCTATTCTGATGGATACTCTGCAAGATTTGGTTGGTCATACTCCCCTTGGTAAAAGCCCTGGTTTGGATGGTCTTCCTTTTGAGGTGTACAAATACCTATTCAAGTCTTCGGCTGATTTTCGTACGATGCTGCTTGGTATTTTAAATGATGCTCTTATCGGTGTGTTTCCTTCTTCTTGGCAACAAACTAGGATGGTCTTACTTTTCAAGAAAGGTGATCCAATGTTACTCAAGAATTGGCGCCCGCTCTCTCTCATCAATAGCGATGCAAAGCTGTTCACAAAACTTCTGGCTAATAGGCTTAATACTGTTCTTCCTCAGCTGATTAATCCTTACCAAACTGGTTTTATGCCTCATAGATTGATCTCGGACAATGGTTGGTTAAATCAAATGTTTATGGCTAATGCTCGTGATGTGGCTCCTGATATTCCTCAGGTGGCGGTTCTGCTGGATCAAGAAAAGGCGTATGATAGGGTCCATCCGGATTATCTCCGCAAGGTGCTTCTTCGATTTGGTTTTCCCTTGACGCTGGTGGATTGTCTAAGTACTCTGTTCTTTGGTACTGAGATATCCATCTCTATCAATGGTTGGTTAGGAATGCCTATACCTCAGTCTCGAGGTCTACGGCAAGGTGATCCTCTCTCTCCTCTGCTCTTTAATTTGGCCTTTGAACCTCTTCTTCGGTCCATTCTAGCGTGCTCTGGTCTCTCTGGTGTCTCTCTTGGTGGTGGTGCGGTGTCTTCGGCGGTGTGTCCTCTGGTTCTACCGGTGTGGATTGATACTCCTAGCTCATCCGATCGCGATTTTACCAATCAGTCGGTGGTGAACCCTCCTCGTCCTGTCAAATTACTAAGTTATGCTGATGACTTGGAGGTGTTTTTAACTGGTCCAGGTAAATGGCCGGTCTTGAAATCTTCATTGGATTGCTACGGTCTAGCCTCTAATGCCAAAGTAAATCTAAGTAAAACGGTGTTGGTGTCTCTCTCTGGTGTTGGTCATGCTGAATGGGTCGACATTGCTCAATCCGAAGGTCTCGAATGGCATGATTCTAGTTCTGTTGGTGCGGTGCGATATCTTGGTTACCCTCTGTACCATACCTCCACGCAGCTCGATTCGTTTTTGGATGAAGCTCGTCTTAAAATACTGCGGCACTCTAATATCTTACGTCAGCGCAATCTCTCTCTGCGTGGATCTGATCTTGTTGCCAATTCTCTGCTTTTAAGTCGGCTCTGGCACATTTTGCGTGTGGTGTCTGTACCACCTAAGTGGCTCGATTCTGTCCAAGCTCAGGTTCGTGGATATTTACTTCCTTTTTGGCCCCGGCCCTCGATGTCTACTATGTATGTCCCGCAAAAATTTGGTGGTGTTAGCTTGGTTGATGTGCATCTACAACAGCTAGCTTTGAAACACATCTACATTCAACGGTTGATCTCCGGCCCGAAGACAACTGATTTTGTTTCTCCTTGGTTGGTTCGTTGTATCCAGTTATATACCGGTCATGCCTCAATTTTACCCTGGTTCCTATATCCGACTAAATTTCAAAATTCACTGAAACGGATAGTCCCTTTGGCTCAACTAGGCAAAATTCTACAGAAGCTTCCTCCACTGTCCTTGTCAAACACATGGTCTGCTCGATGGTTTCTAGATTTGCCTCTTCAATGTGTTGTAACTGTTGGTATTGCAGTTAATACTTGGTCTCCGACACTGGTACCTTCTTCTGTGCCCCTTGAGAAATTCGAGAGATAAAGCTACGAATTAAGAATAAAAATAAAGAAATTTGACGAAGTACAATTATCAAACTGCAAAAATAAACTAAAGTCTTTATTATACAATAAATTGGGTTCTTTATATACATATTCAGGACTGGCTGAATATCAATCATCAAAGTGAAACCTGTCAAATATACAATAGGCGTATTGTCAATTAAAGATCGAGCATCTCATGGTACCTTCGAGAATCTTGTTATTGACGAGCGATCATATCATTGGATTGTATTATCTGGAATAAATGTAT
Source organism: Mucor mucedo (assembly GCF_025094135.1). Lineage (NCBI taxonomy): Eukaryota > Fungi > Mucoromycota > Mucoromycetes > Mucorales > Mucoraceae > Mucor > Mucor mucedo. Next base: position 62,134 of record NW_026252379.1, on the reverse strand, counting down.
GACTATTGTTTTCTATATGTTGATGAGTAATCAATGCGTAGTAAATAGAGTGTAATAGCATGTATTTGATTTAAAGAGTAATGCAATAATGATTTATAGAAAGGTTATCAAATAAGAAAGAAAGAATTGATGATAGAGTTATATCTGTATATAAGCTCGATCACAACACCCCTTCGGTATTTGGTCTCTGATATCTTCTCTTGGAATCAATCTACCGACAACTTGCGAAATACACGTGTCGTCAATGCTAGCAAAATGAAAGAGGTTCGACGAGCCTTGTATCCATCCGATGTCTGGTTTGCTGCAACTGGTTTTCTTTCAACAGCTTTGCATAATCAGTCAAACCGCGATGTTCTGCTCCCGGCATGGCTTCCAGCGCTTTATCATTGGACTATCCCCCAAGGTCGTGGTAACATGGTTACTGTTTCTGGTATACGTCCAGGTGATCTTCGTTGGTATTGGCATCCAGATCGTGCGAAGTTTGAGATTCGGGCCGTCATACCTCAGGTGGTTCCAACACTGTTCTTACTTCGGCCTTCCTTATGGCGGCTCCTTTGGTCCTTGGATATGACGAGTAAGGCTTTCACTCCATGGTGGCGGCTACTTCAAGATTGTATAGGCTATGAGGCTAAACTACACCGGTGGTCTCCTACTAAGTATCCTTGTGCCAGCTGCCTTATTTGTTTAGTCTCTTCTTCCGAAGACTTGTTCCATTTTGTGGTGGGCTGTTTCGATAAGTGGCAGTACTGGTGTAACGTGATCTCTCTTCTTAACATTGGTGACACATTCGAAACTGAATTTGATATTTGGTCCGGCTTTGTATCTCTCTGCGGTCAAAACCAAAAGCCTCTATCGTCGGATATGCTTGTTATTCTTGGTTCTGGATCAGCAACACTTTGGAAATACCATTGGGGCTGTGTGATCGATGGTGATCTGTGGAACTCACAGGCTGCTCTTAACATGTTTAAACAAGATTACTCGGTACTTATTGCGGATACTTTAGAAACTCAATCCCCTTTAGTTCGTAGTGATAGTCTAGTGACGCCTTCGGGCTAATTTTATAATTTCTTTATATATCTAATAAACTTACAGTTAATACAAAAAAAAATGATATCTGTTCCGTAAAGTCCCTTGTTAATCTATGATTTAGACCCATCGTAGCTTTTCCCATGTATAAGAAATAGTATAAATAGATGCTAGTTATTTATTAGAAAAACGTTATTCTGGATCTTAGTCCTAATCCCTCCCCCTTCTCAGAAATAAATCTTCTTTTTGATTATCATTTTAACTCTGACTCTCGTGTCACCAAGTGGTCTTCTTTCTGTTCTTATTCTGTTCCTGGCAGCCAATGTCCGTTATAGGTGGACCAGATATTAAACGGTGGAGATAGATGTAACGAAGACAAGATAGTTGATCATGAATAGTTACAAGACCAACACCACCAAGCTTGCGTGTTAAAGTCAAATTCGACATAGCGGGCGTAAGTCAGAAGGGTAAAACGTAGACTTAAACAATTGTTTTTCCCGAGTAAACCTACTTAGGTCATATGAGTACCAGGCAAAGAAACTGCCAAATACGACTGAGAAGCAGAAAATTAGCTACCAGACCAGAAACACACAATGAAAAAGGGTAGCGACATCAAAATTAGGAGTGCCGCAGTATCTTGAGCCAAATTTACTCGGAAAATGACTTAGGCTAAAAGCATGCATGATATAGAGGTTAGCCCAAATGTCGGACGGAGTCCAAGGAAGAAGCATTATATCTTTCGTCATTGGCGGAATCAGTTACGTTTATCCAGCAAGCATTGTTTTGCATCGAGAACAAACTAAAAACAAACCAAAACTGATACTGTTAGAACTTGGATACCACGTTATTATGGACGAAAAAATATAATTAAAAACGTATTAAAAAAATGTATTCAAAATGTATTGATGGTCTATGAGAAAAAACTAGGATATTTATATAAAGAACTGGGATAGTTCTATGGAGAATAGTAAGCGACTTATTGGATCATGATGTAATAACCTGGTGATAGTAAATAGTCAATATGTCTTTAAATTTAGCCCTTCCATACTAAGTAAATAAATATTAGTCAGAGGGATCAACAGTTATAACATCAAGTGACAAGAGTAATATTTGTGCTCAGGATCAATTAATATTCTATAGTCCAGGCCCATTCGATTGTATTGCTTTTGCTGGATTAGCAACACTTTGGAAATACCATTGGCGCTGTGTGATCGATGGTGATCTGTGGAACTCACAGGCTACTCTTAACATGTTTCAACAGGATCACTCAGTACTTATTGCTGATACTTTAGAAGCTCAATCCCCTTTAGTTCGTAGTGATAGTCTAGTGACGCCTTCTGGCTAATTTTATAATTTCTTTATATATCTAATAAACTTACAGTTAATACAAAAAAAAAAAAGTGTATTGCTTTTGCAGAACAAATATTTACTCGCCACACAGATGTGCCTTGTGTACAGACTCCAACGGTAGGATGAGAACAATTGGGGTAATTCGTGATTCATGATTAACTTTTATATTTCTTATCCATCCCTAATGTGATGTGACAATTAACTTTATTATTATATCTATGATATCCTCAACAAGCATGCGGAACGCCCGACATAGATAAGACGACAGTATTAACAAGATAACCCTTGAATTTAGACGCCAAACCATATGACCGAAGAAGACCTAACAAGATATCCAATTCTCAGGATCAGAAAGAAAAATCTCAAAGTCATCAACATAACTCGACTGTTTTGGCTGGACAGGAGAAGCCAATACTGATTAGCCAATACTGATCCGCCAATAAAGTAGCAGTTAGTGAATAGAGGAGTATGCAGTCACAATTGTCCACCAAAGGAGATGTAACAGAACTCAAGTTTACCAAGAGCAGAAATACCAGACAAACTTCACAAAATGACCTTAAACAGAGATTTTATAAATCAAAACGTAACTTTTTAGGTAACGCGAAGAAGCATAGAGAATCTCAAAAATCGTGCAAAAAAATTGAACTGAATGGTTACTTATTTAATATAACTCTTTATCGTTCGAACAAGTGTACTGAATATAGAAACAACCTTTCTGCGACCGAAACATCCAAATATAAAGTACATATTTAACGCAAGTTACAACAACTACTAAAGGTTTAAACGAAAATCGAATCATGACTTGATCTTCTAGATCTCGTACATTATAATTATTATTTTTTTTTTTTTGTATTAATAGTGAGTTTATTTAGCAATGAAAAAATTATAGAAATCGAAAGGGAAAATTAAAAAAAATTATTTTTTAACAACCTTTGTCTTCGTGAACAAATTATGACCTTTTAAATTGGATGGTGTGCGAACCACCAATTTGGGAAGCGGACCTTTAACGCCTGATTTCGGGACAGAATGCTTACCTAAAACCGAGCGCTTGGCACCAGCAACTTTTATAGCGCCACTATTAACTTCGACCATCGGACCAGCCGTCGAAGAAGCAGGAGTGGTAGTATTCACGTGATTGTCAACCTCCATGGATACACTCGCAACAGTGGTTGCAAACTTAGAAGCTGCAGAGCCACTTGGTTCAAACTTGGGGGACGTAGACACGTCCGAAATATCTGTGTCCGAGTCAGACAGGACTTGAGCATGGGGGCTCTCAACGGTGGGGGAGGGAAGATCAGTTGAGATCTCATCCATAACAGGCAGTTCTGTAACACCAAGATTTTTCTTCTTACAAAACTTGGCGGTATGTCCACTACCATGACATGAGAAACATTTGGTTTTAGCCAAATCCGGGCATTTGGACCGTGCGTGACCAGCCAAACGACACCAGTGACAAACCGTGGGTGCACCTTTAAATGTTGCCGAAGCAAAACAGTCCCATTCCTCCAAGTACAAATTATTTGTAAGTGGCTCATTCTTGACCTTATCACCAGAAGCATCAATATAGCCAGCCGAGATATCAAGGATAACCGACAGCTCACCTTCAAAGTACCCACCGCAAGTGTACTCGTTCACCTGGTACACTTCACCGTAATAACGCAGAGATCTTTTGAGATCCGCCAGAAACGTATCCTTGTCCGGAATTCGCAAAAGAGTCATCTTGACATGCACAAGTGTATTGTTGCCTCTAGGAACAGAAGGAGAGCCTTTAAACAACAAATTCTTGTAACTAACACCGTGAGTGATTGCCTTTGTAGTGCTTGTTGGCATTACAAACTTAACTTCAACCATGAATTCACCAGCAGAGCGAGTACCATAATTGCTAATAGGACGAAATCCCTGGACAGCACCACAATGATCTTCAATGAGTTCATAAGCTTCTGTCCGATGCTTAAAAAGTGAAGCGGGGAACGAAAACAAAACAGAACCAGGCGTCAGTGCTTGCTTGACAATAGAAGCAGCTTGGCGTACCATAATTTGGTAATCAAGTTCAGGATGATGGAAAAGGGTGTTACTTTTCAACTTGAATTGAGAATCAGTCTCGGCAGAGACAGGGAGTGGACGCAGGACCTTCTTAGAGGCACCGCGAGAAGCCACAGTTGACCAGGAAACATGATCTTGAGTTGACATTGTTAAATGATCCAGAGGAAAAATTAAGAATGTCGATTTTAAATGTGCAAATACGAGAGAATGTTTTCACAAATGTCTTAAATGTCGAAATTGAAGGCGAGATCGAAGAGATTGGTGAAAGCGTAGTAATTGAAAAAGATAGAGCTGATTGAGACGCGTCGAATAGAACAAAAATTTGAACGGATTGAACGATTTTTGATGACGGATGGATGTGATAAAGATTTGGATGCAAATACCTTTTTAAAAATTCTTTAAGCGAAAGAAAGCCCCTTTGTGGCTTCAATATATTATTTATCTCTTTACTCATAAATAGACGATGTCCGTCTCCTCAAAAAACGGTATCCTTAAAAACACGTTGTCCGTAAGAAAAAAACGGTGTCCCGGAAAATATTTTACAGCGAAAAAAAAAAAAAAAAAAAAAAACCCCGGCCCGGAAAAAAAACGATTTCCGTATAATTACTCAACAATGGCGGAGATTCGGAATTTAAGGCATTTAAAAACCCGAACGTTTTATTTATAATAATATTTGTTACAATTTAAAGTAATTCAAATCAAAATATCCAATTATTCTAATTCTTATAATTAAATAATTACGTTTTTGTTACAATTATAGTACATGTTGTTTGTAATGCACATATCCCGGTATAGCCAATTAAAATTTTCGGTGGTGCGCTTGTAGTAATGGGCTTTTTAGTCAATAATATTACCGGAAGAGAGTTTAAGCTTAACTTAGCTCATCCAATCGCGATTTTATCAGTCAGTCGGTAGTGAACCCTCCTCGTCCTGTCAAATTACTAAGTTATGCTGATGACTTGGAGGTGTTTTTAACTGGTCCAGGTGAATGGCCGATCTTGAAATCTTTATTGGATTGCTACGGTCTAGCTTCTAATGCCAAAGTAAATCTTAGTAAAACGGTGTTGGTGTCTCTCTCCGGTGTTGGTCATGCTGAATGGGTCGACATTGCTCAATCTGAAGGTCTCGAATGGCATGATTCTAGTTCTGTTGGTGCGGTGCGATATCTTGGTTACCCTCTATACCATACCTCAACACAGCTCGATGCGTTTCTGGATGAAGTTCGGCTTAAAATACTGCGACACTCGAATATCTTACGTCAGCGCAATCTTTCTCTGCGTGGATCAGGTCTTGTTGCCAATTCTCTGCTTTTAAGTCGGCTCTGGCACATTTTGCGTGTGGTGTCTGTACCAACTAAGTGGCTCGATTCTGTCCAAGCTCTGGTTCGTGGATATTTACTTCCTTTTTGGCCCCGGCCCTCGATGTCTACTATGTATGTCCCGCGAAAATTCGGTGGTGTTAGCTTGGTTGATGTGCATCTGCAACAGCTAGCTTTGCAACACATCTACATTCAACGGTTGATCTCCGGCCCGAAGGCAACTGATTTTGTTTCTCCTTGGTTGGTTCGTGGTATCCAGTTATATACCGGTCACGCCTCAATTTTACCCTGGTTCTTATATCCGACTAAATTTCAAAATTCACTGAAACGGATAGTCCCTCTGGCTCAACTCGGCAAAATTCTACAGAAGCTTCCCCCACTGTCCTTGTCCAACACATGGTCTGCTCGATGGTTTCTAGATCTGCCTCTGCAATGTGTTGTAACTGTTGGCGATGCAGTTAATACTTGGTCTCCGACACTGGTGCCTTCTTCTGTGCCCCTTCGGTATTTGGTCTCCGATATCTTTTCTTGGAATCAGTCTACCGATAACTTGCAAAATACACGAGTCGTCAATGCTAGCAAGGTGAAAGAGGTTCGACGAGCTTTGTATCCATCCGATGGCTGGTTTGCTGCAACTGGTTTTCTTCCAACAGCTTTGCATAATCAATCAAACCGCGATGTTCTGCTCCCAGCATGGCTGCCAGCGCTTTATCATTGGACTATCCCCCAAGGCCGTGGTAACATGGTTACTGTTTCTGGTATACGTCCAGGTGATTTTCGCTGGTATTGGGATCCAGATCGTGCGAGGTTTGAGATTCGCGCCGTCATACCTCAGGTGGTTCCCACCCGGTTCTTACTTCGGCTTTCCTTATGGCGGCTCTTTTGGTCTTTGGATATGACGAGTAAGGCTTTCACTCCGTGGTGGCGGCTACTTCAAGATTGTATAGGTTACAGGGCTAAACTACACTGGTGGTCTCCTTCTAGGTATCCGTGTGCCAGCTGCCCTATATGTTTAGTCTCTTCTTCCGAAGACCTGTTCCATTTTGTGGTAGGATGTTTCGATAAGTGGCAATACTGGTGTAACGTAATCTCTCTTCTTAACATTGGTGACACTTTCGAGACTGAATTTGATATTTGGTCCGGCTTTGTATCTCTCTGCGGTCAAAACCAAAAGCCTCTATCGTCTGATATGCTTGTTATTCTTGGCTCTGGATTAGCAACACTTTGGAAATACCATTGGCGCTGTGTAATCGATGGTGATCTGTGGAACTCACAGGCTGCTCTTAACATGTTTCAACAAGATCACTCAGTACGTATTGCTGATACTTTAGAAACTCAATCCCCTTTAGTTCGTAGTGATAGTCTAGTGACGCCTTTAGGCTAATTTTATAATCTCTTTATGTATCTAATAAACTTACAGTTAATACAAAAAAAAAAAGTCTCTCTTTGTTCTATTACATCCAAACGTCTAAAGCCTGATATTCTGGTTCTATTAGGCTCAGCTTTTAGTACACTTTGGAAATACCATTGGCAGTGTGTTATGGAAGATGGCCTATGGAGCTCTCATGCGGCTTTTAACATGTTCCAACAAGATCTTTCTGTTCTTATTGCTTCGACCTTGGCAAAGTCAACAGTTCCAAAGATTAGTTTAGTCACGCCTTCGGGCCAATTTATAATTTGTACATAATTTAATAAACTTACAGTTCATACAAAAAAAAAAAATTCCATCCATACTCCTGTTTCAACGATATCTCGGTGAATTCGATACATCCATCAAAAATTGTTCTTGCATTCGATTCCTCTCTATCGGTTCTATCTTTTTTATTTATTACGCTCCCCTCCATCTCTTAGATCTCAGCGTTTATCGCGACATTTAACCAATCCGGCAAAGATTTCAACATTCTCAATTCTCAATCTCCAATTTTAATTTTCTTTCTGGATTATTAAACAATGGCAGAAAATCTTCAGAATTCCTGCGCAACAATCGTGTCCCGTGGTAATTCCAAGAAAGTTGTTCGTCCTTTATCTGTCCCTAAAAATGTGGACTCTCAATTCAAGTTACAAAGTAAGGTCATCTACCAAAGTGAAGACCTTGAAGGCCTCATCAGAATGCAGAAGGCTACCGAAATAGTGAAACAGGCCTTGACACCTGACTCCGCTCTTTTCTCCATTCCTGCTTCGTTAATCCAACATCGTACCGAAGCATATAAGCTTATTGAAACGCAATGTGGTCCTGTCCATGGTTTCCGCCCAATCAGTAATTATGGTTCGAGCTTAGATGGTGATCATTTGTTTGAAGCCAAATTTGTTGATGACTCAAGTTTTGATAAGGCAATTTTTACTGGTGTTACAATCAAGAACACCGTTATCAAAGGAACTCATTCAAATGATAGCGAATTGAAGAAGCTTGCCCACGTTAAGATATCACTTTTATATATTCCTGATAAGGAGGATTTTCTTGAAAAGTTAATGAGGTCTCTTCTTGTTTACGGAGAAGTCTTGCAAGTCAAGGAGTACACTTGTGGTGGATATTTCGAAGGCGAATTATCACTGATACTCGATACGACTACCGGTTATTCTGATGATGATAGTGCAGAGTTTGCCAATGAGCCGCTGTCGAATAATTCATATTTGTTCGAATGGGATTGTTTTGCTTCGGCATCCTTCAAAGGTGCCCCTATCGTTTGTCATTGGTGTCACCACGCCGGTTACGTGCGCTCCAAATGTCCCGAATTGGCCAAAACCAAGTGCTTCGCTTGTCAAGGTTATGGTCATACGGCGAAGTTTTGTAAAAAGAAAACGTTTCAGCCAGTGCAAGTCAATACTCCTAAGGAGGAATCTAATATCGAGCTGCCTACGATTGTTGAACAGGCTATCTCCGATTCTGATACAGACCTGTCAGATGCGTACCAGCCTTCGAAGACTGCTGAAAGTGGTTCTTCAACGTCTAAGTACGCGACAATTGTAGAAACGGTGTGCATGGAAATTGAAGAAGACGAGGGTACATTACCCGTGACAGTTCAGACATCCCATTTGGCTGGTTAAATGGTTGATGGTGGAAGAAAAATGCTAGGACAAAAGCGTTCCATTTTGGGTAAACAGAAGACTATCAAGCAAACCTCCAAAGGTCCTGCTCCTAAGTTACTTGTGCAGATGCAACCTGCTCTTAAGGGTCACAATATGTTTGCGAAGACAAAGGTTGCTAAACCGAAATAGTTTAGCTTTCCCTTTTTTACTTCTACAGTATATCTATCTTGTTAAATAAACTCACTGTTACATACAAAAAAAAACCCTCAGGTGGTTCCAACCCGGTTCTTACTTCGGCCTTCCTTATGGCGGCTCTTTTGGTCCTTGGATATGACGAGTAAGGCCTTCACTCCATGGTGGCGGCTACTTCAAGATTGTATAGCATATAGGGCTAAACTACACCTGTGTTCTCGTACTAAGTATCCGTGTGCCAGCTGCCCTATTTGATTAGTCTCTTCTTCCGAAGACTTGCTCCATTTTGTGGTAGGCTGTTTCGATAAGTGGCAGTACTGGTGTAACGCGATCCCTCTTCCTAACATTGGTGACACATTCCAAACTGAGTTTGATATTTGGTCCGGCTTTGTATATCTCTGCGGTCAAAACCAAAAGCCTCTATCGTCGAATATACTTGTTATTCTTGGCTCTGAACAAGGTACAATTTGGAAACAACCACTGGCGATGTGTGATTGATGGTGATCTGTGGAAGTGACAAGCTGCTCTTAACATGTTTCAACAAGATCACTCAATACGTATTGCTGATACTAAAGAAACGCAATCCCCTTTAGTTCGTAGTGATAGTTTAGTGACGCCTTCGGGCTAATTTTATAATTTCTTTATATATTTAATAAACGTACAGTTAATACAAAAAAAAAAGGTATATGTGAATATCAGACATTTCATTTAATAAATATAGTCATATTTAAATTGTTGTTAAAGCGCTTTATTCTTGGTTGCTTTTCTGGCTGCTCAACATCCCTACTCTTTTTAGGTGGTCTCCCTTTTCTCTTTTTACGTCATTTAAAGTTTTTGCAGAAGCTGATAATTGGGAACATTCGCTTTGTTTTCTTGGCCTGCCCGGTTTTCTTTTAATTTGCTGTTGTGCCACATCATTAGGGGGTCGGAAACATTAAAAATAAACATCGCGTAATTTTTTTCCCAGCCAAAAATTCAGGAACGGACGATTGTCACGGGTTCTAGGATTGTCTCTGCAATTTTTTTTTTGTTTATTTTGCTTTAGTTTACGTCATAAAAATGTGTTGTGAGACTAGATGTCATCACTTGGCTAATCGGTGTTATAGCTTAACACATACTAAATTAGACAGATCAAAGAAGCCAACGCTAAATTGGTATAACTTAGCGTTGACATTAGTTAGAAACTAATATAGTATAATATTCAATTCATATAAAAACCCTACACAAAAATACAATAAAACATTATCTTTATTTTCATCAAAAGTCTCGTTAATAAGTTTAGCTACGAAGGAATTTAACTACAAATTCGTATCTCTATAAACTATCAACCAATCATCTGGTATCACTTTAACGACCGACTTCCCTCTTATTTTATGGTGGAGTAGCTACTTCTTTCCTGCGCCTACATATCTATATCTATCTATCTGCTCTATACTTACCTCGTACTCTCGCTATCAATGCCCGAATCTAATTACCCCGAAGAGGTTAACTCCTTTGCGTCTATGTTGGCTGAACGACGCGCTAATAACACAACACTTGTGACTCCTTTCCAACCCGGCCAAGACATATCGAAATTGATCAAAGAATTTCATCTTTAAGCTAAGTCTCTTGTGATGTCTAACGCCACGGCTCGAAACATGCAAATGTTCAAATATTTGCCCCAGGAGGCTACTGACTGGTTGGCACGCGTTGCTGATTTCTCTGACCCTCTGAATGTCAAGGCTAAACTCGAGAGTGTTTACGGTATTGACCCTTTCGTACAAAAATCTCTTTGTCGTCAACGCTTGGAATCTCTCAAACAAGGTCTTCGTCGAGTAGCCGAGAATCGAATGAACTTCGAGACAATCGTCTCTGATTTTCCTGAAGAACATACTCTTGCTGCCGATGTTCTGCGCAACATCTGCTTCAACAACCTACGACCAGAACTTGATACTGCATTGCTTGGGATCGTTGATCCCGCCGATACTTGGAAGACTGTTGCTGATGCCGCTGCGATTCATGAATCTATTCTCTCGTTGGGTAATGATCATTTTCTCACTCCTCAACCTCATGTCCCTACATTCTATGGCCCATCGCCAATGGAAGTTGATGCTATCCAAAAGAACAACAACCATCGTTGCTCCGGTCCCCAGGAAAAACGTAAGGAAGATTCCATGCGTCGTTGGGCTGCTTCTGGTAAACCTATCTTTGGTATCTGCGGTACCGAAGGCCATCTCACCAAGAAGTGTCCAAAGAAAACCGATCGTGTTCATGCTGTTGACAAGGTAAAGTACAAACCCTCGGCTCCTGCTCCTACCACTGTCCAATATGTGGCTTCCATTTCACCTAGTAACAGCCAATATGCAGTTATTCCCATTGAACATGACCCAATTGCTTCAAGCCCCCAGAGTATTCATGCGATCTCTACACCTGTGGATGACTATTCTATTCACCCCGTAGTACATGGTATCTCAGTACCTACAGATGCAACTTCTACACCAAAGATCCGTGTTCACTTCAAAGGTTATGCAGCTCTTGGCCTGATCGACACAGGAGCTTCTGTTACTGTCATGCGTGAATCTCTTGCTAAACAGCTGAACTTGGTCCCAGACGCTAAACATCGTATGTATTTTATCACTGCCGGTAATCAAGTACACACGTTTTTAGGAATGAACAAGGTCTCGGCTTTACTTCGCGAACTTCCAGTCATCCTCGACTGTCACGTTGCTAAAGAACTTTCCCATGAATTTATCATCTGTTATCCTGTCTTACGATCTTTAAAGGCGATCATTGATGCTCGTACTAACGAAGTACGCCTTCGGAAGGGAATCAAGGCTCAACAACGTAAACAGCCTGCTGTTGCCTCGGTTTGTTCCATGACTACCTCACTGGACCTTCCTGGTTTCCATCATGCGTATGTGGATATTCAAGGACCTCCGAACAAGCTGGCATTTGTATCTACACCACAAAACGTCGCCATGGAAAAACTCTTGTCTGTTGCTGCTGGTGTGGTCCAATTTAATGACAAAGGTGTTGCTACGGTAAAAATTGCTAATCTAGATACTTCAAATATTTTAATTAATAAAGGTCAGCATATCGCTTCTTATGAGTATTTACCTTCGTCCCCAAAACTATATAATATTTTACCTTATCCTTCTATTATCTCTAGTATCCAGTCTTCAAAACTCAAACTTCGAGTCGTTCACCAGGCCCTAGTCTCGATTTCGCATCTTCCCTTGGCGACAGTCTCACTGGAAACAAGGCTGATACTTTGAAGAAGGTTCTGCGTGAATATTCAGATTGGTTTGCGTCGAAAGCATCTACGGTCACTCCCTCGGTGCAACATCATATCGATACTGGAGATCAACGACTTTTATCTCAACCTCCGCACCGTGTCTCTGGCGCTTAGAACAATACTATCAATGGCCTACTGGAAGAAATGCTCGAACAAGCAACCATCCGCGAAGGAAATTCACCTTGGGCATCTGGTGTTGTCCTCCTAACAAAACAGGACGGGTCACCTAGATTCTGCGTCGATTATAGACGAATTAACAGTGTTAATACTCGTGATGTATATCTATTGCCACGTATAGATGATACCTTTCACAGCTTGGGTAATGCAAAAATATTTTCAACATTAGATCTAACATCTAGCTACTGGCAGATCGACTTAGAAAAGGAAAGTATCCCCAAATCGGCTTTCATTTGGCGCAACGGTCTCTATGAATTTGTTCGAATGCCATTTGGACTATGTAACGCACCTGCTACCATGCAACGCCTCATGGATTCTGTTCTCGCCGGTCTCAAATGGCAACATTGTTTGGTCTACTTGGACGATATCGTTGTTTTCTCACCCGACTTCGATCAGCATACCAAAGACCTTCGTTCGGTTTTAGATCGTCTTAGCGAGGCTCGTCTATCTATCAATCTCAAGATATGCAAATTCGCCAACAATAGAATCTCTTTTCTCGGCTATGTAATTTCACCTGACGGACTCCATACCGACCCTGAGAAAATTCGAGCTGTTGCTGATTTTTCCACACCTTCCAATATCGAAATCTTTCGCTCCTTCCTCGGACTAGCTGGGTACTATCGAAGCTTCATTGGTCAATTTTCTGTCCTTTCTGCCCCTCTGAACCAATTACTCAAGAAAGATACTCCTTGGGAATGGTTACCTGAACACCAACGAGCATACGACGTTCTAAAACATAAGCTTATCTCTGCTCCCGTATTACGCTTTCCGGACTTCTCTGTCCCTTTCGAACTTCATAACGACGGTTCTTGTACCGCTGGGATTGGTGTCATTTTATGTCAACGTGATCCTCGCAACAACAGGGCCTATGCAGTTTCTTTTGCTTCTCGTTCTTTGTCTCCGGTTGAGAAGAATTACGGTGTTTCGGAAGTTGAAGCTCTTGCTATTGTTTGGGCAATAAAAAAGTTTGCTCATTATCTAACGGCTACCAAATTTACAGTCATCACAGATCATCAAGCATTCCAGACTCTTCTGAACAAAAATACAGATCTTCGTGGTCGTTTAGGAGGCTGGGCTCTCAGTTTACAACAACATGACTTCAAAATTGTCTATCGTCCTGGTACAAAAATTGATGGTCCCGATGCCCTTAGTCCTTACCCTGTGGCTACTCCAAATGGTTCCCACAAAATTTTATGCAACCTGTCGTCTAACGATTTCATCAACGCACAACTCAATGATGCTTTCTGTCAAGAGATTCAAGCCCAAGATCCACTTCCAGCCCATTACTAGATCGAGTCCGGTGTCCTCTTCTTTTCTTCCCGGCCCGTACTTCCGCAAGAATTATGGTTGGAAACGTTCGAATTGTTACATGCAAATCCTACAACTGGTCATCTCGGTGTTGGTCGAACTCTACAACGATTCAATCGACTATACTATTTTCCAGATCAAAAACAATGGGTTAAGGATAAGGTAAATACATGTCAAGTCTGTCAGAAAGTCAAACGGTCGCACACAACACTGGGTTCTACAAGTCTTGTACACTCAAGTTCATCTTTACCCCCCTTTGACACAATCGCGATTGACTCTTTTGGTCCTCTTCCCGTATCCAAGATGGGTAATAAATACATTATCGTGATTCAGTGCATGTTTTCAAGGTATGTTATCATCACGGCGGTGCCTGAGAATACCGATAAGCAAGTAGTCAAATGTTTAAGTAAGGTCATTTCTGAACATGGAATTTTCCGTCAATTGCTCAGTGATAACGGACAACCATACGCCGGTACTCTGCTGAAATCGCTATGTTTACATCTATGAGTTCAACAGAAATTTGCCCCAGCATACCATCCTCAGTCCAATGGTCTCGTCGAAAGGTTTATGGCCACTCTCAGAAACTTGATCGTATCCTTCATGGACCTGGATTACCAACAAACCACTTGGGATGAACACTTAAACGAGTTTCAATTAGCCTACAATTCAAGCATTCATGACTCTACTAAATTCTCACCATTGTCTCTGGTACATGGTCGTGAATCTCGAACTTTAGCTTCGCCGGATTTTGGGGTCAAGTCTATTCCAGCTCAAGAATACCAACAACAAGTAATACAGTTCCTTGATCGTGCACTAGCTCTGGTGCAACTGGAAAACAACGCAACACAGGCCAAGAACGCGACAAGCTTCAATGAGCATTCACAAGAACCGGGTCTCACTCTTGGGAGTTTGGTACTCATTAATTTTCCGGTGCAATCTAGCGCTGCTGGTAAAAGGTCTGCTAAACTGGTTCGTTCATTTCGAGGTCCTTTCAAGATCGTCAAGATTTTATCCGCTGACCGATTCGACGTGCTGGATTTGGAAAACAACAAGACTTGGTACAAGATGCATTCCAGTAGGATGAAGAAGTATATTCAAGAAGACAATTTCATTGCTTCTCTCTTAACCCCCCGGATGTCGTGAGCCTAGATGTCATCACTTGACTAATCGGTGTTATAACTTAACACATACTAAATTAGACAGATCAAAGAAGCCAACGCTAAATTAGTATAACTTAGCGACGGCATTACTGTAGAAACTAATATAGTATAATATTCAATTCATATAAAAACCCTACACAAAAATACAATAAAATATTGGAAGACTTCCAAAACTTTTTCCCTTGATTTTAATTTTAATTTAAACTTCGCTTAAAGCATTTTCCAATTAAAATCATTAAGGCTTCCAAAACGTTTAGACAAAAATTAATTTTAGTTAAACTGCACAAATTGCGAAGGTAACAACGGTAAAAGCACTCATTCTTTGTATGGCAAAGTTCCTAATTGTTTTATGCTTAGATAAATCCCACCGAAGAAAGCCATTCTTCTGAGGGTAATGAACAGAATAAGCGCGAAAGAAAAAAATAAAAAGTTGAAAAAGTTAAAATTTGACCTTAGTAGAGGGGGGCGGGAGGCCTCAATAAACTTTTGCTGTAAATTTTTAAATTAAAATCAAGTTAAAAAATGGTTACACGAATCCAAAAAAAGGTGAAAAGATTTAAATCCCGGTTAAAAATTAAATTTTGTAGTTTTGGAAGTCTTCCATTATTTTTATTTTCATCAAAAGTCTCGCTAATAAGTTTAGCTACGAAGGAATTTAACTACAAATTCCTATCTCTATAAACTATCAACCGATCATCTGGTATCACTTCAACGACCGACTTCCCTCTTATTTTAAATGACATGCAAATGTCACCACTCATCTAATTATCATATATAAACCTTGTATATCCTACATTTGACTTACCTTCTTTCTCTGAAATTATTTTCTGAATTATATCAACTAAAATGCGCCGTTAACGTAAGCAAACTACTACTAGAACATCCAAGAAAACGTCTTCCAAAACAGCTTATGTTAATGATAGTTAACGTGGATCCAACACTAGTCCTGCTCATGCCAAAGCGATGTTTGGTTACTTCGAGAAAAATATAAAGGTTTTTAGAGCATACATCGGGGTACATGATAACGCAGCACCTGGAGCTGCTACCATAGTCAAAAAGCGTGAAATCATTAAGAGTAAGATGAGAAAACTGCTGGCTGATAAGGCTATACCCACCGATTGGACGCTGGATCAGCTTACAAAACTTGTTGCACGTCTTTTTACCAATTACCGTGAAATAGAGCGAAAGTAGAATGGCACTGGTTTTGGTGTGACAGAAAAGGATATTCGTCGAGGGATCACTAGTATCGAACAAAAGTATGATTTCGAATATCCTGGATTTCAACGATTGTCGACTGTACATGGTCATAGGCCAAATACCGAACCTGTTGCGTAGCTTTTTATGGTGCTCCTGGTGGTACTGAGGATAAGTTTCCCAGTAGAAAAGAGCCCAACATTACGGCAATTGATGAACAAACCCGTGCTGTTTTTGGTGATGTCGAAGAGCTTGAACCAATTCAGCCAATTTGATCTGCTTCTAAGGAACCTTCTGTTCGTACTCGCGATCCTTCGTCTCCTGGACCATCTATAATTCCTCGCTTTTTGTCTATGGAGCCCACAGGTGACAATGGTACGTCTTCTCTTCCTGTGGTTTTTGACGAAACTCCCAGAACTCGTCGTAGTTCGATGTCATTTGACTGGGAGGTTTTTGAAAACCTTGACACAAATGCCTTCGGTGACGATGATGATGTGGACGCTGTTCGTGTCAATGCTGGTTCACGTGGTGTTTGTGAAGGCTCTACTATTACTCGTGCTGCTCGTCGGAATGTTGGGTCGTCCAGACCTCGACCTGAAATGCCTTCAGTTGATCGTATTCGTGTAGATCCTGATCACGCTATGAGGAGCAAGAGGATGAAGTGGGATTTCTCTTCAGGATACCGTGAAGCCCAGTTAATAAGGGATGAAGTGCGGAGAGACAACAGCCAGAGGGAGTTCGAGTTGTGTATGACGGAGCTGTTGGTGACGAGTCTTCGGACTAATGCGTTCAAAACGAAGTCCTTCACGGAAAATGCCGAACACATTGCGGCGTTCCGACAATCATTGAGGGAACCTCTTCAAGATGCTCGAGGTTATGAAGGAGCCTTCGAAGTAAGAGTTGAGAGTGAAGGTGAACCCGCCTTTGATGGTAAACATGGTTTCTCTGATGATAGATCTGAAGTAGTTAGACGTTAGTTTTTTTCTTTTGAATAACACCTTTTTTTAAACTAATATATACCTGATTGTATTATTAATAACCTTCTACAATCCCTCATTCATTACAATAAAAAATTTGCTCATAACTTCCAAACTATAATGCACTTTTCATCGATCTAATCTCTTTATTTTTTATTTGGTACGAAATGTAAAGTGTAATCTGCCAATACTACATCCACAACCGAATCCCTCCATCTTTCAGTGTACGACCAGAAATATTTTTGATGTTGTCGAACGATTGAACCAACAATGTATCCTTTCTTGAGTGACCTACATCTACATACGTTTTGTTTTCGCTTCTGGGTATGCAATAAAAGCTACGTATGGTACAATAGACGTATATCACGTCATACTTAGACCCAATGGAGGCCGTTTTATAAATAAAATCTATTTTTAATGACAAATAATATCAAAAAGCATATGTAATTCGTAATAAGAGCACAATAACAAAGCTCCATCTGTTTATTAAACGCGTCATTTACTATCATCTAAAAAATAGGGGCCAATAACAAAACATCATCTTAAAATACAAGAACCAATGACCGTTTATTTTACGTTGTATCCTGCATCAAATAACGCAAAATACATCCTATACTACATGATGTATCCTGTTAATAATCTGAACCACGGGTTTTAAATATCCCATGTACGCACAGAATACATCACATGATACGGCGTAAATTTTTACCACAATGAAGCACAAAATATAGGGTGTATCATGTACCAACACGTAGCAGAATACACGAAATATTTTCTATCGTATCCTGCATGCGCGGAGTATACCTAAGACTGTTTTACCAGGATATTGTGAAGGATACGCCGTTTACGCTGCCAATATCACGGTAAAATCACAAAATTCTACAACCAGTGTTTTCTAATTGCAATCGATAATTAAACTTTTTAAGATTTCTAGAATACAAAATTGCATTTCAAAAACGTATCTAGCAAGTAATTTGCATCAAATACGCTGTTACCTCACATAAATTACCGGAAAAGAATTAATCCTTAACAGTCCTGCTACTGACAATTATCGCGGTTTAAAAGTTGCAGAGATGGCAACTAGCCTAATACAAGTATCATCTCTAAAATTAAAATTGTTCGGTATTTGTTTCATTTAAAAATCAGATTTTTGTAATTTAAAGTCTAACTTTCGGTCATCTGGATTTAAAACATACATAGGCGGACGCACAAAAATTGGCTCTAACTCAGCTACCGCAAGTAGTTTTGGGTATTACCATTATTTGGTGGAAAGGAACTATCTTAACCTATATCCTAGGAAAACCACAAAATGTTGGAAAAAATTTGTTTTCATTTTATAAGTTCAGTCCCAAGTAGTGGAATATTTGAATTGAAGTTGTTTGGGAAACTTTGATTCATTATCCTTTAAAATCCAATACTTTAGGGAATTCTGGTCCGTTGTCCGTCAGGATCCGATACTTTTGGTACTCTGGTCCGTTATCCGTCAAGATCCCATACCTCTGGGTATTCCGGTCCGTTGTCCGTCAGGATCCGATACTTGTAGGTACTCTGGTCCGTTATCCGTTACGATCCTATAGTTTGGGATAATCTAATAACGTTTACGGAGTACCCTCAATAAATTAAAATAATCTAGAAACGTTCCTTGAATAGTTTAAGCGTTCGTAACCGAAAGGGAGTTTATGGACGTTGGTTACAGATTTAAAGAAACTCGAACTTCATGGCAGAACATCGTCAAACTGGTATTGCACGGCGAAAACGTACATCCATATCCCGGCAAAAATACAGTGACTTCCAAAACTGGAAACATGTTTTCTTTTTTTTGGTATAATTAACACTACTCCATGGAAAATTAAGCGAATCATATGATTTTTTTTCGAAAATATATGGCCCAAACTCGACTATGTTACACTAAGTTTTGTGACTTTTAAAAGTTATTAAAGTTAAAGAAATAAGGGGTTTAAGACGAGTAATCAATGTTTCCAGTTTTGGCGCCGGTTTGGATTATATCATTTATTGCTTGCACTTAACCTAATATTTGGTCCAATAACCCTTTGCTTTGATGACTGCTTCGCAGCGACTAGGCATACTGTCTATAACAGCCAAACAATCATTTACAGTAATTTTGTTGTACCAAACATCTGTGACCCGTTCGAACAATTCATTGATTCCTTTTGGTGCCGTAGGATAATCATTCAGCTTTCGTTTCAACAAGGCCCACATATGTTCAATAGGATTTAAATCCGGTGATTGCGATGGCCAGTTCATGACGTCATTGTCTTGTTGTTTCAAGTAATCTTGAACCTGTTTTGATGAGTGTTTCGGGTATTATCTTGCTGAAAAATCACCTGGTTTCGATTCAAGGATAGATTCTCAGCTGTAATATCTACGCTTTTGTCCAATTCGTCACGTAAAATATCCATATAAAGCTCTTTGTCCATTGTACCATCAATTTTACACATCCAGCCAACACCACTGGCACTTATGCAGCTCCAAATCATGATGGATCCACCTCCATGCTTGACAGTTTGCTTTACATGTCTAGGCTGAATATCCTCAGTGTCTCGAATCCAAGCCCATGTGCGACCATCGGAGTTAAATCGGTTAATTTTAGTTTTATCGGACCATACCACACGTCTCCAGTCATCAATGGTCCAGTTTCTGTGAGCCTTAGCCCACTTAAGGCGTTTTGTGACGTTTGCTTTTCGTAACAGAGGTTTTTTGTTATTCAATTGCACCTAATCCAGACAATTTCAAGGCCCTACGAACGGTTTGAGGTGACACACGCTTTTGAATATTGTTCTCCAAGACCCTTGCGACTTGTACAGCGTTTTCCTGACCACCCCCGTTTATTTGCCGTACGCAGTATCTTTTTTCCATCTCACTTAATAGTTGAGGGCGTCCACCTTTATCTTTTTCTCGATTAGTAACGTGTTCGCGAGCAATTCGATTGAGGACTGTGTGACTAATTTGAGTCTCCAAAGCTACCTGACGGTGGCTTTTGCCTGTTTGAAGAAGTGAAATAATATTTTGTAATTGGTCATTCGTGATTTTGCGCATCTGTAACAAATTCTTTGTAGGTGCTTGTAGCCATGCCCAAATTGAGTTTAAAACTTACCTTAAAATTCAATTATGTTTAAAACAGCTAAAAATTAATTTTGGCTCCTTTTTATTCGATACATGACCGAGTTGTGGGTCATTTTTTAATTATTTTCATTGCCTTCCAAAACTGGAAACATGTACAGGTCAAGTTCAATTGAATACTGTGACCGCCAAAATGTACGTCTACTTTCCAAAATTATGTGAAAGGTAGTGCATGGGATGCTTATAACCTCCAAAAATTATAAAAGCTTTAGCATTTGTTTTCAAAGCATAGTTGTTGCTACATTACAAAATTTGTAAACATGTTTCCAGTTTTGGAAGTCACTGTAGATGAATAAAAAATTAAATGGATATATATAGGCGATTAACAATAACATCGAATTTTCTCCAGTGCCAAAATTTTCGAAATATCCCAATATAGGATTAAAATCGAACGACCCCAGAATCCTTCTATCAGATGAAAAATCAGCCAAATTGAGCTACTGAACTCACCAATGTTTTTGTTTTTTTTTTGATAAAAGAGTTGTGTTTGTGATCCTCTTCATTTTTCTTTACCATTTCTTAACTATCCAATTTTATTTAACAAAATGCCTTTCCAAAAGGACACTACCATCGTCATATGGGATTCAGCAAGCACCAACGTTTTGATCGAGTTGTTTTCCGATTACGTTGTAAACGTGGGTGTTATTCACTCACCTCAAGCAAAGCCGAATTTGAACAAGGCAACGGAAGATGCTTTTAATGCCAGTGACGCTATCAACGGTAGAAGGGACTTTGCAGCGATGAATAACAAGTGGATTCGCCTCTGTGATACGTTCAGAACCAGACGAGACGATGCTAATTCTACTGGTAGTGCACCTCTTCAACACTGGGAGTTTCACGATCTGATGGAACAGGCAACATCGAGAATGCAATAAAGCTGTAGTGGAGACTTTGTTGTCGGTAAAGTGTAGAAATGTCTGATTCCATAATCACATTCATATCATCATTAAGTCCAAATAAAATTTATTGCGATTCACCAACTACTGTAACAATTTGAGATAGGCTCATTTTGTTTTCTCTAGAAATAAAAAGTATATGTAAACAATAGAGTCCTTGAAAAATAATAACAGATAGATTAGCATTTTGAGTGAACTTTATATTTTAATCGTTCAAAAAGGGTCATTAAAAAGCAACGTCATGGATTTTGGAAAAAGCTTTCTTTGGAAGTCTGAAGTAACCTTTCACAAAAAAAAAATAAAAAAATAATAAAGTCCTTAATCGGGACCTTTAAAAAAATAATTTTGTTGCTTGTGAGGGCCCTTCATTCTTTCCCATTAGATTACCTTTTCATCAACTGGCTTGACAAGGTATCATGGTATTTTACGTAGGCTTCAAGCATTTGATGTTTAACCTTTATCCATTCACTTTGGTCGTTAAATACATCTAATGCCACAGCTCTAAAGCCACAATTTCCATCAGCCCGACGTCATGAATTGCAGCAATGACGGTTTTGGGTTGGATACGATTCCAATTAATTGCTACATTCTTTTCGGCATTGCGGTATGAAGTAACTCCAACAATTGTTTACGTGTAAGTCTATATTTAACGTTTTTTATCTGTATTTCTCGTACCGATCATAATGCAACGTTTATTTTTCAATTTTCACATCACTTTTGACATAGTTGGGGTCTTCAGAAACGAAAAGAGTCGATTTGTTTTTCTTCTGTTCAAGAGCTACCTCTGTTTCTTCGAAAAACGATTTTTTTCTTTTTCTTTCAAATTCTTCCTCTTCCTTTTATTTTTTCTCCTTTTATTTTTTCTGCTTTTTTTATCTCCTTCAGCTAGTGTTCGTCGAGTAGCTCCTTTGCAATCTTCAATCTCTAGGTGCTACTTTTGATACAACGCTTTGATTTACGTCCGTTTCTGTTTGTATTTACGGAAGGCGGTTGCAGCTCATCCATCTGGATTTCGGGCAGTATTATATCTAAATCAGTCTTTTCCAACACTTTGATGACATCCCTTATTTCTTGCTGTGGTTCCAACGAGTTTATTTTGGTAAACAGACCATGCAACAGTTTCTCAACACGGAGCATCATTCGTTTTCTGTTGTTCTTTGTTTCGTCTTCTGCATGTTCTACAAAAATAAACATTAGCTTTGGATTTTTTCTTGTTAGTAGCTATAATAGTAAATAGCTTTAGCTGACGAAGACATAGGGTTTCCTCCGAGTGCTTCGTTTTTATCGTCATTACCACTTTCATCAAGATGCTCGTTGATGTTTCTTTTTTCGTCATCAATAACTTTTATACCTCAAAAAAAAAAATTTACGTTTCCTAAATTTTAATTTATACACAACGTACCTTCTAGAACGCGGGTAGCAGTATCTACCACAATTTCGTCGTCTATTTTCTTACATGTCAAGTTTTAATCAAATGATATGTTTGATATGTACAACTCTCCTTCACCGTCTATATCATGTATTGCTCTTGCTGTTTTCTCAAATGGAACTTCACCCTTGACTTTGTTTACATTTTCCACTTCGTCTATGGTCTAAAGACTGTATTTATGACTTCATTAGTTACTTATTTTTGGCCTTCAACGTAATTGTATGATATGATATTCCATCCTCCTTTGAAAACAAAGCACGAAACAATAAAAGGCACATATTGACAGCTATAATTATCATACACATTTAAGCAGCGTAACAAAAACATTAGCTTAGATACCAGTTCAATATATCACAATTGATGAAGGACTTTGCTTTATTTAAAATATTCACCGAGACAGCGATAAACAGAAACATGCATGACATATAATGTCCCATAGTGTTGCAGCCAATCTAAATTGACTTGGTGTTACACAGGATAAGATCTTTCCTCTAAATACGCTCCTTTTGTTTTCTCAATAAATATTTCTTCAGTTTTATCTTGACTAAAAATCTAATTTCTTAATAATTTGTAATTGACTCGTTTGTGTTTCCCTCAACTTTCATACTTCTTGTTTATCTTAAGTCTATAGTTTTCGTATAACATTTAACTCAAAGTTCATATTTCACACTCTACTCGAATATCTTTATTATTAAAACCGTATATAAGATATTGTTTATAGTAACATAATTACTTTTCTTTTTAATCTTGGCAATCAGTTTATATTTATATTACTTACGCCCTCTTAAAATCATCGTTGATTATCATTTTATCCTAAAAACTTTATATTATAAGATTTCTTAAGTTGACTACTTCCAGTCTGGTACCCACTTTCATAACTACTTTATTATTAACATCAATGTTAATAACCTATATCCAGCTTATCCTTTAAGAACTAGTACCAGTGTCTTAACAATAGTAAATGCCTCACATTTATAATTTTATATCAAAAATGAAAGAAAAAAAAAACTTACCAGGCTTCTCTTTGGTCACATTTTGATTGCTGTCACGTCTCCCGTTACCACATTATCTAACCTCTTCATAATCTAGAAACCAAAAATCATTAAGCGCATTCGGTCACTATTTTTATGTAAACAATTACCTTCATTGCGCTCAAATCTCCAACGATTATCTACAATTGCTCGAGGCAAGACTCCAGGATGAATGCTGATAACGCATGGACACGGAAGACTATAACTTACACGATCCCAGCAATGCAGTCTTTTCTTTTCGAGACGCAATAGTCTTGCAAGGATACAACAACGTTTTCTCTAATCGTATCCATAGCAAAGCGGACAACATTAAAAGCGAGGGCTTTAAATCGATATTTTCGGCTTTCGTCGAATGAAACAGAGTCGATATTGATTCTTTCAATTTCTGATCTTTTGTATCTATCATCTCTCTACATTTTAAAAAGATTAGTGTGCTTATTTTACAACTTTCCAACTTAAAGAAAACTTAAATGGACAAACCTCTTTTTCATAGTACGCATGTATTCGTTTGGTTGTAAGCGTCATTCTGGAGGCGGGTTGACTTTCCAGAGCTCTCTTCAGTCGCGAATGGAAACTCTCTGCTCTTCCAGATGTACGGTTTCCCATTTGGACATGGTTATTGGCGTATAATTCAGCTCAGCGTTTCATCTCGTTTTCTTTCATTAAAGCTTTTATAAAATCAATCATTAGTCACAAGCAACCGGGGAGTGTTATCATAAATACCTACACATCCTTCAAATACGACAAAAGCATCTGACCGTTTTCCTTAAAATATCCCACAGTAGTTAGTGATGAGTTTCTCGAAATCGTCACATGCTTTTCTGAATGATGGCATATTCCAGCTACTCCTCATTGACTTAAACTCGATTTCTACTTCGGTGATACGTAAATTGTATTCGGCTGAAGCAACTTTACCAATTGCAAGTCCTGTTAACATGGTGTTCCAGAGATGCCACGAACATAACAAGTGCTGACTATCGAGAAAAACGTTTTCGATTGCATTTCGCAAAGCTTGCTCATTGTCAGTAACGATGACCCAAGGTAACTTGTATCTGGTTTCGGTTGGCCAAACAGCATCCCGCAATTCTTCCGAAATCCACTGACACGTATTTTTCGTCTCATTGTTGACAAATGCGGCAGCGATAGCGAATGTCTGCAAACCGTTTCTTCTTTTAACAGAGGAGGAGTTGCAGATTCCGACAATGTTAACGAGTGACATTTTGGGAGCGTTTGTCTTATACGTAGCGTCAATTCTTATAGCTTCTGGCCATAATCTAGCTTCCTTTATAGCCTTTTCGTGAATAAATAAAAGTCCCTTGACTTCCTGATCATCTTGCACCCGGATACGAATGACATACCCGAGACGTTCTAATTCAGTGATAAGATAATACATCTCCTTTCCTTCATTATCATTCAAATACAAAGACTGGATGTTCTGGATATCTTTTTTGATTAGGTTTTTGACATTCAATGCTTTCAGGGTCTAAGAACGTATATGTAATGAGTACATGATATATTCTGGGCTATTAAAAAAATAGTTACATCCATAACCCTGGTGACAGGATCTTTGTGTCCACTGGACAAAAGTGAGTAAATTCTTTCCATAATTTTCGGACTCTGCTTACTATGAATAGCATAAGTTGTAACATCCTGTGAAATTGGATGGTTATGGTGCATATGATTTTTGGTGACAGTGAATCCAAACAATGAAATCGAATCAGGGCAAAGAAACTTTTGAGTGCTTTTTTTGTAAACTGTTTCTTTTTCAGGCACAGTTGAATCTTTAGAAGAAAGGTGAATGGTTTCATTAACCTCTTCATCATCGATATTTGAGTCATTCTTCTTTCCAAGTTCACGCTTGAAACCACCATGCTTACAGTTGTAAATAAACTGACCAAGTCGAGGATGAGAGTCTTTGATTGAAAAAAACTGCGTTATACTGGATGACTTCCAAAATGCAAAATAGAATTAAATAGAATAGACTTAACCTTTTGGGTTGTGTAACGTGTAATTAACCTTAAATTTCACCGCTTAAGTTTTTGAAGTTACTTCGACCCTCCTACCCCCCGAATTAAAAAAAAATTAACAAAAAAATCATCTTTCTATTGAATAATTCATTTCTGATAAACGCTAATAACATTCAGATAATAAATATGAGATCTATGGATAATATGTATTAAAACAGTTTATTCATTTGGCTCTTTTACGCTTCTGAGAATCGTCTTTTTTGCCCTTTCAGGAGAAGTAACAGTGAGTTGCTACTGTGCATATAAAAATGATGGGGTTTAGTGCGAACGGAAGAACCTTCCACAGCCGCGGACTCGGTAGTGGAATTCCGCAACATGGTGGATAAAATACGCAACCATCGGAATATAATATTTTTATTTAATTTTTTTTTTCCTTTCCTATTTTTAAATTTTTTTCTTTTACAAGCATTGCCAAATAACACATTGCCAATTAACACATCAGATTGAATAAAATAGTAATCACTCCATTAGATGAATTGTTGAAGATAGTTTAATTACAATAAAACTTGTCTACGCAAAACAGAGAAAGATACGACCAACTTAAAAATCAGCTAAAGAACCAGCAGGAAGATGATTAACACCGCAAAATTACGGTGAAGGTTAACAACGATTTTGGCCGTATCCGTGACGGATCTGGTCAATTTTTGACTATTCTGTATCCTGGACGGGAATTTTTGAAAAATGACCGTATCCGTGACGGATCTGGTCAATTTTCGATCATTCTGTATCCTGGACGGGGCAAGTTTATAAATTGACCGTATCCGTGACGGATCTGGTCAATTTTTTGTCATTCTGTATCCTGGACGGGGCAAGTTTATAGATTGACCGTCACCGTCACGGATATGGTCAATTTTTGATGATTCCGTCTCCGTCACGGCCACGGCCAATTTTTGACCATACCGTCACCGTCACGGATACGGTCAATTTTTGATAATCCCGTCACCGTAACGGATACGGTCAATTTTTTGACCATTCTGTGTGTTTGACGTTACATAAGTTTCCCACTCTTATTTAAAAGAGTTTTTTTTTTAAAAACTACTCTTCTTTCCCCAAATCTTTTTCATATAAATATTCTGTAAATAATAAAATGTGGCATACTCTGTTACTATCTAAAGCTTTCCCGATGTAAACTATTGTGTGTGGTATTTCGGCATCTGATAAGATGAGTCATTGCTATTTTTTTAGTGTTCTGCTCGTGTTTATTGAAATGTGAGTAACTTGAACTCTTTGTTTGTGGTGATATATTCTGATAGTATTGTTATAGATAAAATGGCAATGAAGTTGGCTATAGGATAAGGTATATAAAATGATACATATGAAATATGTTAATCGCCTATTAATAATTTTGATTATAGGATTATCACTGTTCTATTTATTATGATACTCCACTACCAAACAATGGGCTACACCGTATTAGAATTTGGTCTTTATTTCTTTCTAATAGCTCTCATAATATATTCTTTTAATAAAATACATCGTAATATCTTTTATTATCAATACAAATTGTCTTCACACAAATAAATAAATTACTTTTTTTTATAAACATAACTATTAAATATAACTGTCCAACAGTACAACGGTGTATTAATTTTTGCAATAGCAATGAGTGTTTAAAGATTCCGGAAAATATAGGATATAATCCTGAACAATTATATAAAATCCGTCAAATGCGCGGTCAATAACGGTAATAAATTGACCCTTTCAGTCACGAATACGGTGAAAATAATAAAATAATGGCAGTATCCGTCACGGATATGGTGAAAATAATAAAATAATGGCAGTATCCGTCACGGCCACGGTGAAAAATGGGAAAAATTGGCCGTATCCGTCACGGCCACGGTGAAAAATGGGAAAAATTGGCCGTATCCGTCACGGCCACGGTGAAAAATGAGAAAAATTGGCCGTGACCGTCACGGATATGGTGAATTTAAAATCCGCGTCCGTCACGGTTACGGTGAAAAATTGGAAAAATTGGCCGTATCCGTCACGGATACGGTGACTCTAAAATTGACCGTATCCGTGACAGGTAACTATTTGCGAAAAATTGGCCGTCTCTGGGATTTTGCGGTGTAACCTTGTCAGTATATTTAATGTACGGCCAAACAACCTTGAAAAAGTTAGCGGAATCGGAATACCGTACAAGACCAACCACTTGGAGAATGTCTGTAATGGAAATAACAGCGTACGTCTTGTATCTGTCACCCCTGGAATTCCGAGCAACTGTCACAACATTGTGAGGGTCGAATTGCTGCTGCTTCATTACTTCAACGATAGCCAAAAAATTTTCTTCACCTTCTTGCTTGTGTGTAAAGTAGCAGTGAACCACACCGACAAACCAAATGGAAATAGATCTAAATTTTATGCTGTAAGTACCAATAAAGTTTGTCAAATGTCTTTTGCTTACCTGTGACCAGTACATTTGGGAGCCTTAAACAGGACAATATTGTTTGCTCTTGTCTTTAAGTTTTTTAAGGTTATGTCCTTAATCGAAGAAAATACCAAGTCATCGTTCCAAGCTCGACTTGCAATCACAATGAATGACGAGGTCAATTGCTCGATTTCATCCCCAACCTTATGATCATAATATGATATCAATGCATCAATCACCTTCGATCTCGGGATACCGAAGAATATTTCTTCCGAATCTGATCCAAGCAAAGACTGAGGAATAAACGGACACCAGATTTGGGCACCAGAGGAATGCAAACGGTAGGTGTCTGGACGATCCGTAGATTCAGGGAATTGAATAGACTGCAGACATCTAACCGCCATCTTGTTATAATTCGCCTGGTAACGAAGGACGTTCAAGCATTTGCCCCTATAAGATGCGTGGACTTGATCAAGTTGGTGAACTTCTTAATTGTCCGCTCCATTGGTCGACAAGAGTAGCATTTTAATGGCCCCATCTGTTCAACCAAATACGGCAGATGCATCAAATAATGGTTATTTGCTGTGAACACTCGCGCATTGATACGACTTGCAACAATCTCTCGATTCAAAAACGCATGCCAACTACTAAAACATCTAGATGTTTGCGTTAATGTCTAATTTTTAATATCTAGTCCCTGATTGTCATGTTACCCTTTCATTTTTGTAATGTCCCTACGAGAAATGCGCCACTGCAAAGCAATGGAACATCCCTCCACCAATTCCATCAACGCACATTTGGTTTCATTGTTCTGGACCAATGGAAGTAAAATGGTCGGGACAATGTACAAGAGAAAGTCTAAATAATCGAAAGCTCTTCCGATACCTACACCGCCAACCCAAGTTCCCTCAAAAGCTGATGGTATGTAAACCCTGCTCTGTTGCACCTTTTCGTCAATCTTTTTGATGAAAGTGTCATCACGTGCGTTCAAACCAAAGGTATATTGTGCATCTTGAGTGATGAATTCACGGAACTTTTTGTTTTTCTTGGGATCCAAAAGATTATACACCAAAGTACCAAGCCCTCTACCAATCAAATGCATCTCGTCACCAAGAAAAAAAGATGTACCAGTGAAGGTGGAAAGAGAGCTAATAACAGGATCAACACCAAGCATATTGAATCGCTAATTCATACTGCGTTTAGTATCTTAAAAATATTGATGCACACTTTGAATAATTTACCGCATCGCCGTTGACTAATTGGTCTTTGGTTCTCATGTCACCTGCATCCAAGAAGTACATACCGTAACGGCAACCTTCAGGATGTCTGCCAGCAATTTTGCAAATTCTGCAGCCATATTTGCTCGTGTGTCCACGATGATTCATTAAATCAGCAATTCCTGGAATATCACCAGTCATTCCGAGCAAGAATACTTTACTTTCGTGCACGATTTCATTGTTTTTTTCAACGACGAATCCTCTTGCACACAACGAATTGATTTCCTCGATGATTGGCGTCAAAAAACTCATCAAATACTTGGGCTTTTTTGGGCCAGGTAAAATAGCCAGTGGAATCATCATCGACTCCTTTGCTCTAACAACGAAAAGGTAAGTTTGATTAAGATAACATATGCCAGTAAATTTAATTTTTAAAACTTTTAGAAGCAGGAATGTTCATCACCATGCAATGGACCAACGTTTGAGAGCTTCCAGGTTTGGATTTGTTGGGAAACCCATCAACGTAAAGAACAAGGCAAATGTCTTTGCGTGTGAGCAAATTTTGACGAAAAAATTCTTTGTGCACCGAATCGGAAAACATGTCAATGTAGACGCCATCTTCATCATACTCGCTGAATTGGCTTGCGTACTTGAAGTCTTCACGGATTTCTTCGTCGACCAGTAGTTCCGCAAGTGAAGCCCCGACAGAAAACATAGCCATGGTTTGAAAGGCTTTTGGAGGTGAAATGTCGCCAGCACAAATGATTCCTCAGCTTCATTTTGGTTTTTGTATCGCCCTTCACCACAAGCAGGGTTGATACAATGTGATTGCTGCACGTTATCATCAAAAAGAAAACATCCTTCGCGACACACATCATACATTTTCACAGAATCAATGCTGCTGTTATGCGACAAATCGAGCGCATTTCCAATTTTTCTTTCTTTTTAAACACCTACTAAAGTGCAATACACCTTTTCGGGTTTGCACCTGTCAAAACTACTTCTTTTCATCTTTTTCTTATCCTCAGATCTGTGACCTCTTAGTAGGCGCAATTACCTCAATCTCTTCTATAAATTTCCCCAATTTCTTTAATTTCAGTGACTGGATTATACGTCCATCACTATAAATAGGCATCCATAAGACCTCTCCTAAATAAAAATCCTCATCTATTATTTTACTCATATTTCAACACTTTGACTTATTAGTTTTATATATTATTCAGCTCTATTATCATTCTGATTGATCCCTTGATTACATTTTTATCATTGTATCTTTTATTTATAAGCATATAAGCTATACTTGAATCCATTTATTTTCCAACAGTTCAGCTTCTGTTTAAACTAGCTGTGGTGCTCACTCAACTCGCAATTATAAAGACCTTCTTTACTAAACTCTATTTTATTTAAAGAAATACTCCTTATCCCGCCAATACTACTCGTATACTCTTATTTCACTGCCTTTATCAAGTAATCTATGAATAGCCTCTGGAGAAGGAAGTAACCCGCCCAAGTCTAAATTGCAATTAGTATGAAAGGAAGTCTGTGAGTCAATATTTAATTTACCTGAGACAGCAACAGGATCAATTTAGGAAAGAAGGTTTCCATTGACATGCTTTACGACATCACGCTGGACCTGTCTTGAAACACCGTTATGGTCAAGAAGCTTAATTAAGCCTATGCCAAACTTTTGGATTATGTTCCAGTTGTAATCGTGGTCAAAGTGCTTGTATCTGATCGCATCTTCGAACATGAAAGCATCATCGCGTGCTAGTTATTGTAGCAATACATTGTAAGTTAGAAATTCGTCACTATGCTTTTAATTATTATTACCTGCAGCTTCTTCCATTAGAGTATCATCGTCCGCATACTGCTCATCAAGATTTTGGACGGAAGTAATCTCTTCTTCAGCATCATCTTGTGTATTGGTATTGATATTGTTCATTCCACTTCTTACTGCAAACAAATGACATTTTACTCTTCGTTGATGCTCGACCATTCGAGCATGGTTTTCAAAAAGACTGTCGCAATAGCTGCATGTAAAGTTACGTGATGAAATCATGGAATTAAATCGAGGGAAGTGTTAAAGAAAGATGCCGTAATCTAATCCCAACATAAAGTATTTAACGCAGTTGCATTAACCACTAGATCCAATTTTGAATCCCAGACAGCTGTCATTACGTATTGCAACTAGTGCTAATTTTTTTTTATATAGTGGCATGGATTATATAATGGATATGATGTAAAAACCATGACGTACAAGAATATGGAGAATATATAGATAGCGCGTTTTTTCTGACAAAGCGGTTTTTATCAATCTACATCATAAAATAATTTGAAAATGCCCGCATATAACACAAATGACATGGTTCATACCATCATCGAACTACAAAAGCTAGTATTTGATTTGCAAACCGAAATCCGATCCAACCACTCCCAGGTAAACGATCATCTTGACGCCTTGGAAGAACGGTTGATTGGAGGGAGCGTGACTGACATGACACCGAGAGGAGGTAATCATAACATGGCATTGGTATACTTTGACATACAACTAACACGTTTTTATAACAGTCGATCAGATGACCGAGCAATCGGCTGTCAGAAGTATCGCTCGTTTTCCTGGAGGTAAAAAGCCTGACACTGGTATTGTAACGGAAAAGGGTAAATCTAATAGGGAGTTCTTGTTGTGTGCTCGACCTGATTTATGTCATGCACCTGAAGAAATTGAAATGAAGAACGTGGAATTGAAATCCTTGTATGGTGTATTGAGAGATCATACTAAATCATGCATCCCACAATTGAAGGAAGAGGTCCAGTCAGACCCAGTTCTTAGCATAAAGACATGGGGTATGCATTCCCGTGAGATCAAGATGAAGTATATCCTTGCTTTGGAAGCTCTGGCCAGAAGAGGTAAGATAGGTTTGGATCAATGCTTGGATCACTGGGGAGCTGAAAGACTGCTGGATAGTGTTGCTCACAACACATTGGTAGATAAGGTACGTACATTATAAAAAAGGAAGTTCGTTTATTGTTAAGCAACTAATGTGATTTTTGTTTTGCAGAGAGTGTCGAAAAAAGAAGTCAAGCTCTTTGTCCGATGATGAAGAGATCATCCCTCCTGGTCTCGGACTAGAGCAACCAGAGAGTTTCTCTATACCCAATGAAGAGCAGTCTGGTAGAGAAAATGATGATGTGTCTTTGGAAAAAGATACTCCATTAGCCAGACGTGGTCGCAAAAGAAGGGTTGTTAATAATTAAAGAATTTTTTAGGCTAATTCGCACTTTTAATAATTCCAAAAAAATTAAAAAACTTGCGGATGACAATTTTTCTGCCTTTCTTTCCTGTTTGTATTCTTTTTTTTTTGTAGCCAAAATTTTTTTATTTTTGTAAATACTGTCTTTCATGAAGTAGTAGACAATACTAAAATATATACCGTAAATAAATGTAGCGTACAAAACACCAATATTTATTATTTCTGTATATTTTAAATTGCCTAAGATTTATGTGTACATATCCGCCATATGCTGAAGGTAATAGTCATCTGAATATCCAATACGTCTTCTCTAATAAATTGTATAATAATAGATTGTATAGATTAGTCTCTGGGCTATAACGGCGGATTGAGGTAGTAAATGTTTTTTTGATATAAAATTCTTCTGTTGGGCCGTAAAAAAATTTTCTAGGCTGTAAAATTTTGCTTTTAGGCTATAAAAGTTTTTTAGGCTGCAATTTTGTTTTCGTTTAGGCTGATAAAACTGTTTATGTCGATATGCTGCTACATCTCTCGAGGGCTCGCGAATGTTATCTGTATACATTGGTGGATGTTTGGTTAGTGTTATATCAACTGGGCCCGTCAATAGTAAGTGGCAAAGGATATTATGAATGTAAGTGTGCCCTTTCAAACTGGAGCTGATATGTACATAAATTATTTTTAAAGTAAAATACAAAATAAACATTGAATAAAATAAAAACTTTTTCATTTAAATCCTGCTTCTTTATTATATAATTTATTTTTTGATTGCACAAATTTATAAGGTCCATCAGCATCAATAGTATTATAATTAAAAGTGATGTACTATGTTTTGACTAAAAGGACGCTATATTGTGGTAAAAAGACGCAACAGGTGGATTTTAGTAACTACCAGAAGTGGTATAATTACGCAACATGCGGAAAAAAACCGCAACATTAAGTGGTATAAACACGCAACATGCGGAAAAAACCCGCAACATTAGGTAGTAAAAGCCCGCAACATGTAGCAAAAACCCGCAACATTTGGTGGTATAATTTTGGAGTTTTACCACATCCGGTGGTAAATGAACTACAATTCCGCAACATTCGGTGGTATAAAATGGACGTTTTTACCACCAAATGTTGCGGGTTTTTACCACATGTTGCGGGTTTTTACCACATAGTCCGCCACTGTGATCATTGATAATAGTTAAACTATCTTGTTTACCGATGTCTGGATGTATTCAAACATCATTGTCATCTGATAATGTAGCTGTTTAGGTAGAGTTTTGCATATACGTATGGTACGGGTCAAAAAAGCTAATTCTATTTTCAGTGTTTTGGAACAGAAGTAAAATTAACTCGGAAAATCAAATTTCCGAAGTTAATTCTGTTCTTGTTGTGTTTTTTAAGGTAAAGTAAAATTATAAAAAGACTATAGAAGTAGTTTGAGACTGTTTATAAGATTGTCCTTTATTAATAAATGAGATGTACGAGTATTTATATAAAAGACTGTCTGTTGTGTTCTTATCTCTAGTGCTATCTTGAATTTATCATTGATTAACCAAAAATGTATACGATTATTACATAGTCACTAATTTAGTCTTCTTCTATTAAATGTTAAGTCTTCTTAACTCTCTTTGCTTTAAACTAAATTTTAAGTATTTCTCAGACGTAGAGTGCATCTGCTTTTAGGTGGTACCTAAAAACAATTTAAGCAGAGACAAATATTTAGATGGGTAAAACACATTTTCCTTATAATTAATATCCCATCCGAAAGGTTAGGATTGTTTTTTATGTTGATTAAAATGAGAATCTACATATATTAAATTAAAAAACATAACAGATTCTGGATTCAACATTTTTTTTTAGGTTGGGGCGGGAAAAAAATGTCACAACCTGCACAAAAAGGTTTTTGAGCCAATAATAACCTGCCGCTAATATCATTAGCCGTGGTCGGATTTTGAAATAACCCACTGTTTGTACTCACGGATTTAAAAAACCGCGCAAAGACTATATAATCGTTAGCAATGGCTTGAAATAACTTCAACCTTTTTTGTGTACTTAGTAGAACTACTTGAATTTTAAAATATACATTAAAACAAATATTCTTGAGATGCGTGAACCTTTTTAAAAATAATTTATCTATTGAAAGGCTGGAAATATTGATTTGAAGTTGTTAAGAGACAGCCTATGAAATCGCAGCCGGAGGCTCAATATCACAAACCCTGAAAAAGGATAAAAAAGTTTAAACCTTTTTTATGTACCAAGTGAAACCACTTGTAATTTAGAATACATATTATGAACTTTATCCTTAAGATACGTGACCTTTTTAAAATTAATACATTTATTGAAAGGCTTGAAATATTGATCTAAAGTTGCTCGAAGCCGGCCTATGAAATCGCAGCCGGAGGCACAATATTACTTAAACTGAAAAGAAGATAAAAAAGTTTAAACCTTTTTTATGTACTAAGTAGAATTACTTGTAATTTAGAATATATATATTAAAGTATATTCTTGAGATGCGTGACCCTTTTTAAAATAATTTATGTATTGAAAAGCTTAAAATATTGATCTGAAGCAGTTTAGAGCCGGCCCATGAAATAGCAGCCGGAGGCCCAATATTACTTCCACTGAAAAATTTTCTTAAAAAAAAAAAAAAAAATCCCCCCCAAATAAAAAAAATCTGGCTATGAATAAATTTAATTTTATATTATTTGTACTAGTCGGAGATGAATGCTCAAAAATGTTACAAAACACGTTAGGAACTACTGAAAAGCAGATGCACTCTACTAAATTAGACTTGTGATGTAATATCCTTATAGTTCTTACTATGACATTTATAGTTAAGCTTATATCACAAATGGTATCAGCATGGATAAACCTTTGTTAGCTCTAATATGGCTATAGCCTTGCTAGGTCACCACAATTCTATTTAATCCTATTTTGTATTTTGGAAGTCATCCACTTTTTCCCAAAGGTACTAATCGCAGTCTTAAGATCTTCCCTCGATTCAAAACACTTGCCTACAGCATAGTACAATTAAATTAAGCATACAAGCTATCGCGAACATTTCTGGTCTGAGAGAACATTATAACAACAAAAATAGAAGGGTAACAAAAATTATCGACGTTATGTCAAAAGTACTTCCTTCATCCCGCAGATACACGATCTACTAAATATGAAACGTCACTCTTTTCTGATTTTTAAAGTCTACCTCACGCTTTTTTAAAATAAGAATCGAGTCGGTAGTTAAACGGAAGCCCAGTGATTGGCTGGAAAGATTATGTAGTATTTAAATAAAGATATTATTTAAATGGGATAAACTAGTTAACTAAGACTTATGATTAAGAAGATAAAAGATAATGTTTATTGAATAGAATTGGATAGGATATTTATATGTTATGGATCATAACCGCATTTACTGCGGTTATGCTGCGGTAGAAGAGATATTGACTGCGGAAGAAGTTACAATCGCCGATTACTGAATTGATGACATAACGGCTTCAGGACATTTTGCTATTTTTCAGTCGGTCCTTAAAATCAATCGTGTAAATCGATCGTATATCAAGAATTCCACCTCACCCACCTACATTAAAAAAAATTTTATCATTTTCATCTCCGTCTTGGGCTAACTTTAGGTACCTTGATTTTGTGTACTGCCTAAATGTACAGTCCCCTCCAAAAAAAAAGTTCCACCCTGTAACTCCGACTCTTTTTTAAAAGGATAGGTTTCATAGATCTAATGCTCATCACTCTTTCACCTTTATGTTTTTTTTCTCCTACAATTGGGTATGTCTCAATTGACACCTGATCAAAAAGCCTACGCAGTTGCAAAATCAAATCAAGGCACTTCTATCTCACAAATTGCTCGTGAATTAAATTTTTCAAGAACTGCCATCCGTCGCGCCATCCAACACTTTAAGGAAACTGGTTCATATCAAAGACGAGCAACTTCTGGAAGGCCAAAAAAGTTTAGTAACAGGGACAAAAGGGTGTTACAACGCTATGTGATGAAAAATAGACGTAGTACTCTTAATGAAATTATGGCCAACGTCGATGTCAATGCAAGCATCAATACATTCAGGAAAGAGCTTCAAAAGCTCCAATTGAATAGTCGTATAGCCCGAAAAAAGCCATTTATTAACGAGAAGCAAAGAAAAAGACGTCTAGAATTTGCAAAGCAGCATCAAAACTGAAGTTTGGAAGACTGGAGAAAGGTTATATTTACCGATGAATCAAGCTTTCAAACCAGCAGTTGTTCTAGTGTTGTTCGGGTACGCCGTAGGCCCAATGAAGTCATGATTCCGTCATGTTTGGCGCCAACGTTTCAAAGTGGACGATCCTCCTTATCTGTCTGGGGTGGTATTGGATATAATCGTCTCACTAATTTGGTTTTACTTAACAAGGGTGAAAGATCTAGTGCTCAGTTCATAAATCAAGTATATGAACCGGTTTTGAAGGACTTTTATAACGGCTGTAGTTCAGCAATTCTCATGGAAGATAATGCACCAATTCACACTTCAAAAGTTGCCCGAAAATGGAAGAAGGACATGGGAATTATTTGTTTAGATTGGCCGCCACAATCTCCTGATTTGAATCCAATAGAGAATGTTTGGATGATGATGAAACTCGCAAGACAAAACCGTTTGCAGTTTGTAAAAAATATTTCGACATTACAGATGCACGTTATAAACGAATGGAAAAAGATAGAAGTTGAGAAAATTAACAAACTTATTGATTCCATGCCTAAACGCATAAGCGATGTAATAAAAAACAAAGGGTACCCAATTCACTATTGAGTAAGCCTACGTTTGTCTAAAATACTTTTTTTTTTCATAAAATTTATATCATAATGTTCAGTACTGTCTTTTCTACTATATGGAGTTTTTTGAAAGCTTTTTGCTAATAAAAGTCTGTCAAAAATCATGTAAGAAGATGGAACATACATGTAGGATACATATCGGAGTTACAGGGTAGAACTTTCTTTTTGGAGGGGACTGTACGTAAAACACGAAATAAAACACAAATTAACAATCGAAAAATTAAGTAGTCACAAAGATATTTCTTTTACTTGCCCGGGCACACTTTGAGGCTTAAGCTTTATCTTTTATTTCTCATGTCTACCATCGCTATTGCTCGCAATCCCGCTTACGATCTTCTTTTAGAGAAAGATAGACGTAGAGAAGAAGAACTTAACCTTCTTACTAGATTCAGAAAATTTGATCAGACAATTATCTACTTTGGACGATATCAAGGCTGCTTTAGGTAAACGCCACGACGAAGGCCTCCCCGTACCTGATCGTCCCCGTGCCATCAACAGGTTCAACGTCTTCTGCCAACAAGAAAAGGAGAAGTCTATCGAAAAAGAAACTCTTGTCCAACTTGCTTCTTTTGACAAAGATACTGGTATTGGTGAAATTGCGGGTGAGCAAACCGTTGCCAGTGGTTTGACAACTCAAATTTTGGTAGCAAAGTACCGAAATTTGACGGAAATCGAAGCTGAGACGCTTGACGCCAAGGTTGTGTCGTTGAGCAACATCAGGAGAATGGAATCTCGTGTGAATTCAGGGTTGACAGTTCGTGAAAGTTTGGCAATCTTTAGGATATACATCGATACCTTAAACTCGTTGTATGGATATGAAGTTGCCTGTGTTTTTGGTCGAGCAAAATCATGGAGAATCCTTTCTGTTGGAGGTTAGGTTTATAATAACTTTTTTTTTTTGGAAAACATTAAGCTTTTATTATCTAGAGAACGTGGGGTCCATGGACTTGGAACGATGGAAAAAAGAAGCTTATCTGCATGTGAACCCTAAACCCTTTGAAAAAGGTACGCATACTACGAATATAAAGGTGG
Organism: Mucor mucedo; assembly: GCF_025094135.1. Lineage (NCBI taxonomy): Eukaryota > Fungi > Mucoromycota > Mucoromycetes > Mucorales > Mucoraceae > Mucor > Mucor mucedo. Next base: position 23,895 of record NW_026252379.1, on the reverse strand, counting down.
CAATAACTCTAAGTGATAAGCTTTTTTTTTTTTAGTTCCTATTCATCCTTCGGTGGTGATCTTTAATCAAAGGGTTTCTCAGGCCAAGGAAGCCCTCAGGAACTCAATCAGTAAGATCAAAATTATCAAGGTTTGAAATGCCTTGTCTAATCCTATTATATAGACGAACAATGCCAAACTACGCGGGACACAGTACCCTGGAAGCATATGGTGAAGATTGAGGACCTGAGGGGTAAGGTTCTTACCGGAAATAACGTTATCGTTGAAAACTGCCCGTTGGACAACTGTGACCATAAGAGTTTCATGAAGCGAGCTAATTTTGTGAAGGTTGAGGCAAACTTGTCTCAACTTAAGTTTAAATTGCCTCGTCATTACGACAGGGAATTTGATATGGACATTGACAGTTCCTAAATAAAATGTCTAAAGTTTATAAAACTTATTTTGGAAAGCATTAGCCGTGATGGTCATTTATCCGATCATAATATCAGCACTTTTTTTTAAAAACATGATATGCAAAATAAGGTGCACCACTGTGTTCTTTACTTGGCACTGACATCTAAATACAGTATAATATATCGGTATTGATTTCGTTTCCATCATTTATATTCAATATATATACTATGTCGACCCGGAGCTGCTAGTCATGCTAGTAATATCTATGCAAAACCAACTAGTGTTCAAGTTATAACCATTATATAAAACCCAAGTGAAAATCGAAAAGTCTTAAAAATTAAGTGGTGGTTGACTAAGAATCGAAAAGTCTTAAAAATTAAGTTGTGGTTGACTAAGAATCGAAAAATCTTATAAATTAAGTGAGTGCCTTTAACTTGAACATAATTACAGATTGATTTCTTTTTTTTAAAAAAATGTTTGTATGATTTACAAGGTATATTTAATAACTGTACAAGGTTTATAGAGTATCTGTACAAGGTGTATAGAGTAGCTGTACAAGGTTTACAGAGTAGCTGTACAAGGTTTATAGAGTGGCTGTACTTATTTCATTTTACAACTTGTAAAACAAAACAAAATTGAGCAGCATTGACAAGGTTTACGTAATAACTGACAAAAGTAGGTAGCGAAACAAAAAAAAGGCACTATAAGTAACAAACGTTGACATAAACCAGCCCATTAACACTATTTTTATCTGACCTTGGCTTTACTTCTATTATAAAAAATGCCTAGCATTGCCATCAGTAACTCCATGATCAGTACAAAATATTCTTCATCATAACGACCAAGCAGTATCTTAAACGTGCTTTTTCAAATACAGAGCGCCTCTTCATATAACGCGCCCTTATGATGGTAAACAGCTAATTTATTTGACTGTCGTGCTTATAGATATTGAAAGAAAAGCCATAAACACCCTAATGGCCTCAAAGACAGTAAGAATGTCGTAAAGCCTATCAAAGCAATAACGACTCAGTAATCGACGACCATTTACATTTTGTTTAAGAAACTAGGCGGGTTGTGAGATTCGTCAAGTAGTAGAGTGTCATAAGGATTATTATAAAATGTCTGAGAAGGGTATTTAGCAAAAGGTGAAGGTACATACAAAAAAAAAACAAAAGGTGAAGGTAAACAGCTTGGGGGAAAGAATAGCGTCACTTTTTAGAGATAGTAGATGATTGTCATGACGTACATTAATTTGATTGGTGAATAAAGGTGTCATCGACAGAAAAAACTTTTTTTTCTACTTCAGCTTTTTATTACAGGGTCTGGGCAGTTTCTGAGAGAGACCCCACTTTTTTTTATTTACAAAATCTCTCTGCTAACGGCTTCCTTGCGAAATAACTCACGTTTACTCCACATTGTATTTGTCAATGCTGTGAGTGAGGTATATTAAACTGAACATATGGCATGCCTACATTATTTTGTTCAAAACTAAACTTTCTAGAACCTTTATACAAGACATGATTGCCCATCCAAGATTTTGAAATTAACGTAATTACATGGAAGATTTATGGCAAAATTTTTCGTAACAATTTGCGCTGAATATGTCAAGGTTTGTAGTGTCTGATAGTGTATGCACAGTTGCTGAGAGCACCTCGTCAGGCTGTTTTATCTATATTCCTCGATCCAGCCTTAAATTAATTTTTTTCGAGCTTAATAAAACTGTACTGTCTGTAAGACCTTTAAATTATGCGTCGTTCACTCAATTAGTTATGTAGCTCTGAGGGCCGCACAATCCCTTTCATGTTTGAATTACCAATGTCTCAACCACTGTTGGACAGATAAAATTCGCGACAAGAGGGATGTCATTATAATCAACATACTGTTTATGTTTGGCCAAATCAGGACAGTGTCCCGTTATATGACCATACGTAAGCACACACACACACAGATGTAGTGGATACAAGCATCGTGTTTTATAGATTAAAGATACCAGTTGTTTCCTCGGTACGTCACTGCACAGTCCATATAAATAGCGGTTGAACTGTTCTTTAAGTTTATTTCATATGACAACATGACCTTATATACTATAAATATCGGAAGTATGGTATGAAAATTCCTTTGCTATTTTCTTATGCTGTGTCATTTTAAAAGTGTTTAACATCCTAGGATGCTACTGATATACTTATATATTCGAATTGTATCCTCAAATAATAACCCATTGATGACTCGCGAGTTATCTTATAAATTCAAAGTTACCGCAAAATTACATAGATTTCATGTGCATAGTTTAAATCTTGTTAGTTAATTACACTTTATACTGTCGCTTATAAACATTAAAAAGTGTTGCAACCAAATAATATGGGATCCATTATGTTGAATATTTATATTCAAAGCCATATAAACAGAAGTTAACGTAAAAATAATATTTCAAGAAAATAAAATGTTAAGTATAAAAAATTGGTTTATCAAGTCCAAATGATGATCTACTAATAATTAAAACGGTATCAATAACATAAGTAGATGCAGAACGAGTTTTTCTATTTAATAAATCCAATTGATAACATAAATATTAGCTTTGTATGTTGAGTTAATAGGAAACTTGCGATTCTAAAAACTTTATGCATCGTATACACCTTAATTACGATAAAGACAACATGCTGGCAATTTTTTTCAAGTTAAAGATTTTAATTGTGCAATTGTATTATGCTAATTGTTATGGAATATGTATGGTCTTTTAAATTTATGTCCTAGTACATACAAAAGAAAAAGTATCAAGTTCTTGAAGAGATTTTAATGCAATTCGTATTAAACTTTTAATTAATTTATCTCTTACCAAAAGTTTTATATTTAGGATATAGCTTTCATTTAATATATTGTCAGTTTTAAAGTGTTGCTATTGTTTTGAATGGCATTGATTTATTAATATCATTGCAAATCAAATATTCGTAAATAGCGATCTGAAACTATTCCATAAAGTGATGCAATTTATTTTAATAAGAAAGTCTACTGACTGTATAGATATTACAACCAGTATTTTTCTTTACAGTTACTTAAAACTAGATGTAGCTTACAACTAAAGGTATGATATAGCCACATAGCTATTGGATTTATTAAATAATTGAGACCTTTGTCAAATCCATTGAACACTTGTTGTAAAACATGAAACTACCTCAAAAGAGTGTTCTGACATATCACTGTTGTAGACTTTAATTTTGTAATTTAATACGACAGACTTTTTTTAAATGGATGAATCTAGATAAAACCAGCGGTGTGCTATAATTGCTTGTAGCTTATTTTATAATATATATTATATTTTAAAATTGTTTAACATTATAAAACCACATTCATTCCAAAGAACATTTTTCATCCTTAATTTTTCAAAACTAATTTATTTAACTTCTACAACATCACCGTCAGCACCACCGTCATCATTCCCATCTTCGTCTGCGCCTTCATCAACCAAGTCGACATCGTCATCGAGTTCTTCTTGCTCCTCAGCAATCCTGGTCTCGTTGTTGCTTCAATAATGAACCAGGTGGTGATCTGTAAAGATTTTCCACCTGGCGTTGACTTCTATAGCACGTTGAAGGATTATCCAAGCAGCAGTTCCTTCAACGTGCTTTTTTATCGCCGAGTCTAAATGCTCTTTCTCCTTGACAATACCATGGTCAAGCCAAAAGATGTCTCGCTACATTGATTTTAAAGTTATTACTATCATTATTATCATCAAATAAATAATCTATACTTAATATACCTGTAATCGGATTCGTTCTTCTTTCAAGCTTTTCCATCTTAGCCAAAGCGAGACATCTTTTGACCAATTCATATCCCAAAAGCCGTTCTCCCTTTCCAATACAAAGTCCAAGGTGACCAACTGTATATTATCTATTAAAAACGTTGGAGCTTCGTTATACTTCTAGGTAAGTAAGAAAATTCATGTTAAACCATACCTCCGTACGGGCTGTTAATCAGCTCCTGGTTAGCCGCGTTATACACGGAGATAACGTCAGTCACCTGGGACTTCTGCTTTCTCATAGCTTCTTGAAGCTTTGCAGCCTCCCGAGTCCCTAAGCAAATAATATAGTTAAGTGATTGGTAATAAATTAAATACTAAACTACGTACCGATATGGCCGCTATAAAGCTTATCCCCAAAGCCAAAGTAGACTTGAACGTTACTTCTCAAAATATCTCGATAAAATCCCTCTTTGACCTTGAGAAATGCCAACCATTGGGACTCGGCAAACTGGAAATATTCGGGTTCCAAGAATGTTGGTCTTTCAGAGACGTTACGACCGGCAGCCCTCTCCACATCACAAAGATACTTTTCAATCTTAGGTAACTCGCTGCGAAAGTAGGACCTACCGGTGGAGCTGATGACAGAATCGTTTTCGTTACGACCAAGGATGTTCCTAAGAATCAAGATAAAATAGTGAATATGTTAAAAATTAAAAAAGATTAAATAATAGTAAGACTTACTTAAAGCTAAGATAGACGCTTAACAATAATGGAAAAGTATGCTCGTCCACATAGCTTTTCGGGAGTACGTTTGATAAATCGTACCCGGAACATCCTCGCTCCCCAAGATTAGCCACTTGCTTGGCGTAACGCTCCTCAACATCCCGGAGATGTTCAACAGACCACTTCCCAACCTTCTTATCAACACTAGACTTCTCAACAAATAGTCGTCCAATCTTTTCCTTTAAGATTTTCGCTAAGAAAAAAAGTATTCCATTGGTTTAAGTACTAGTATAATATTGTCTTTAAAAAAATTGACGTACCCAGGTTGTGCTTGATAGCTGTGTTCCTGTACTTAACAGCCATGTACAAGACATATCGCCGGTTCTCGGCCATCATGGGTTTGGTCATGGTAATGTATTTGGCCAGATAAGACCAAAGTCTTTCCATGCCTTCACCGTCAGTCAATCCAAAGTTTGCTATGTATCTCGGGTTGTACTTGACCTGACAGTGCATTACATGGGCGTAGGCATGGAAGACAGACAGACCCAAGCGGTCAGAACCGGCGATTCCGGGGAAGTTCAGCTAAAACTTATAGATTAGTGATATGATAATTGTCAATATTCGATATAACATACCTTGATAGATGGCTCCAGTTTGCATACAATGTCATACATGACATGTAAAGGAACCTTTCTACCAAGCTGGTTCGCCACAGAGGCTATAGCAGCCAATGGATACTTAAACCTAAAATAGATTAATAAATATCGTTTTGTTAAAAAAACAGAGAAAAGCGAATGTTACCCTCCCCCGGCGTCCATGTCTGCAAGTTGGAACACAGTATCGTGTCTTGCACAGCCACTGCCAAAGATACCTTGAACAGGATAGATAGCCGAGGTGCGGTTCTGGTGGACCATGGCTTGAAATGTACGTGGCTCTCCCACCGTGGCCTTGACGGGCAGGCCCTTGTCGGCGGGGGTCTCCTTGGCAGTGATATTCTTCGTGGTGGTGGCGGTGGTGTCCTTGGTAATGCTCTTGCTGGCCTTTCCGGACTATATGAAAAAAAACTAAATACAAATTGATGCATCGAACGATGATATCCCATGGTTATTAGTTACCTGCTCAGACTTGTCAAACCGTTTGATCAGGGATTGATCCATCCACATGGTCTTATACCCACTAAGACCAGAAATCTTGGATAATTCGTTATCCTGAGCCAATGATTTGGTACCCTTTAAACGGAAGTTTGCATCCATCATCATGAACTGCTTGTCGTTGGCATTTACTGAATTAGCCTGATGAGTAAGTCAAAAATTCAAAGTTAATAATGGTTTTTTTTGCAAACCTCAGGACAAGCAGGACATGATGTGGAAACTTCCCCTATAACCTGCTGTTCAGACAACTCAATCATCCTGTTGTACATAAGGATGCTATTGGAGCATCCTTCAGCCGAGATACTACTCTATATGAGGGTTTAGAAAATGTAGCACACAACTGTTTATAATCGTACCTTCTCGGTTCCTACAGCCCAGTCCTTATAGAACTCTGCAATCTTCCCAGCAGAGCCAGCAAAGATGTTTCTGAGCTTGATGAAAAGATCACAGAGACTAAAATGTACTGCTCCTGATGGTTTGATGGGCGACAAAGGAAACATTCCTACCTCTACCAAAGCAATAGGCAATGTCTTGCACAAGGAGCAGTACGCAAATACTTCGTTTTCTTTAATTCCTTCAACCAACTTTGCATAAGTATGACGAATATTGAATGAAGACTTCACTTACCCGAAACAAAAAAGAAATTGATCTTCACCAATTTGACAAAGTCATGAGAGCACTCACAAGAATTACTTAAGCCGGGACCAACAGCCATCTTGTTGGGCATGCCTCCATTACTACTCAAAAAAGCCAGGTACTTTTTTGGCAAGTACTTCATCAAGTCCTTCCAAGCAGCAAAAAGCTTTTCTTTTTTTCAACCGATACTCGTTCTGCTTAGCGGCGGTATCTTGGATAATAACAGTGCTGTTAGTTACAGACATGTTGGTGACAGCTTCAACCTCAATCGCAATCTCAGATTCACTGGCAGGAACTGATTGTTCGAACTGAAACGATTCTTCAAAGTTGTCGTTCCATTGGTCATCGAAATACTCGTCACCGCCACTACAATCATCTTCTTGCACATCAACAGTCTTGCGAACGGCCGCATTCTTCTTAAGATCGTCAAGCATCGCAAAAGCGGCAGCTTCTTCTTTGTCTGCAGCGTTCACCAGCTCTTGTCGCATACTATTCAGCAATGCGATGTCTTGATGGGCCAAACCCAAATCTGATCTATTTTTCTTCCCTGTAGGTAATTTAACTGTAGAGGGTTTACGTTTGGTACGTGTAGGTGCTTTACGTTTGATACGTGTAGGTGCTTTACGTTTGATAGGTGCCATTATAAGTGTACTGTAAAAAAATGAGAGAAAGAGCTCAAACCTCAAAGTGTGCCCGGGCAGTAACAGAAATATCTTTGTGACGACTTAATTTTTCGATTGTTAAATTGTATTTTATTTCGTGTTTTACGTACATTTAGGCAGCACACAAAATTAATATACCTAAAGTTAGCCCAAGACGGAGATAAAAATGATAAATTTTTTTCGAATGTAGGTGGGTGAGGTGAAGAATTCATGAAAAATAAAAAGATAAAAAATAACGATGAAAGAAAAAAATAAGAATAGGCGATCAAGATGATCATTGTGTTCGTTGCTGCTGCTGAGATTGTTGAGATGAGCGAGTAGCTTGAGTCATGACTCTTTGGGAACACTGTCTTGTGTCATGTCTCGGTTGTCTACAAGTTCCACAAAGCCTTGTTCTTCTTTCAGCGTGTTCGAAAGCGGAGAGATTTCTTTTGTTTAATGAAGTATCATTTCTTCTCCCAGTAGTACCGGTAGGTCAACCTCTTTAGCTGGCATCGTTTCGTGGCTCTATAGGTACTAACCTCAAATGAACCAGGTCAAAAAGTTGCGATACCATTTCCTCTTGTTCGTAACGAGCTGCGTTTCTAAAACAGGTACACCGCAAGTCAACGAGGTAATCCAAATTGCTTTCCGGATCCAATTCTTCCAACTGCTCGGAGCTACGAGAGTGTTCAAGTCGCCATTGTTAATGAAAATCATCGACATGGAGGACTAAGTTTTGATTGTCGAAGGCTTAGATCCAATGCCCGCATGGAATACCAGTTGTTACTGTGTATGTCCAGTAGTGCTAAAAACTGTCTGAAAAAGCTTCGGAATGTCGCTATTAGTGCTGAAATAGATTTTTTTGAATACCTCAAAAAACACTTTATATAAATTTAAAGACAAAAGCAGAATCCAGAGTTTGGTGAAATTCGAGGCTACACAGGGACAGTATTTTAAAAAGATAGATTTTTTAGCAATTTCATTATCGGTTCCATCTTTTTAAAAATGCCAAAAAAAAACATAGCCAAGAAACCCTAAACAAATTCAAGTCGCTTATTTTAAAGGGAAAGACAACTAAAGACATTGTCCAAGCCACAGGAGTGTCAAGAGCTGAAGTCAGCCGAATGAAGAATCAAGTTTATCCCGAACGCGTAAAACCCATTGGTGGAAGATCCAGTCTTATCCCCAAATGGACAAAGCGAGTTATTTCTTTTAAAGTTCGAAGGGGATACTTGGCAGACGCAAAAGATGTCTAGAAGTACCTGAGCACTATCGGCTTTCAATTAAGCTACTCATCTACGAGATTACTGATGAGATCATTGGATCTTAAATCCATGTACAAGAAAAAAAAGGCACTTATCAAGAAACCTAACAGAAAAAAAAACTCCAGTCGGCAAGAAATTATATCTCTTGGACGTTAGATCATTGGAAGACGGTGGTATATTCAGACGAAACAAAAATAAACAGGTGGGGATCGGACGGAGCACAAATTACTTGGACGCATAAGGATGACCCACTTCAGGTACATAATATCCAAACACGTTTAAAAGGAGCTGGTGGCTCAATCATGGTCTGGGGTTGAATGACATTATTAGGTGTAGGTTATGCATGCCATATTGTTGAATATCCCATGTATCCGGAATTATATACGCATATCGTAGCTATAACATATAGGAATACACTTGAATACTACGGTCTAAATAACCAAGACGTAATCTTTCAGCAAAATGGAGATCCAAAACACATATCCAAGTTTACTCAAAATTGGTTGAAAAGTAACAAGGTAAACTAAATGCAAGACTGGTCACCTAACAGTCCGGATTTAAACCCGATTAACATCTTTGGCACCATGTCAAGAGCAAAATAGACCGTTATCAGAAGAATCCAAGAAATATCGATGGATTACGGGATCGTTTTGACAAAGACTAGAACAGTTTTACTCCAGATGATATGCAATGGTATTACGAAAGTATTCCCAAAAGAATTGAAGCCGTCACCAAGGCAAAAGGAGGATATACGAAGTTTTAAACGCTCCCCATAAATATTTTTTAAAGCCCAAATTATATTTCGTTCTTTCATTTCAAGTTTTCGAAAACAGTGTTAAGACACTGGTAATAGTTCTTAAAGGATAAGGTGGATATAGATTATTAACACTGATGTTAATAATAAAGTAGTTATGAAAGTGAGCACCAGACTGGAAGTAGTCAACTTAAGAAATCTTATAATATAAAGTTTTTAGGATAAGAAGATAATCAACGATGATTTTAAGAGGACGTTAGTAATATAAATATAAACTGATTGCCAAGATTAAAAAGAAAAGTAATTATGTTATTATAAACAATATCTTATATACGGTTTTAATAATAAAGAGATTTGAGTCGAGTGTGAAATATGAACTTCGAGTCAATTGTTATATGAAAAGTATAGACTTAAGATAAACAAGAAGTATGAAAGTTGAGGGAAACACAAAGGAGTCAATTACAAATTATTAAGAAACTAGATTTTTAGTCAAAATAAAACTGAAGAAATATTTATTGAGAAAAAAAAGGGACGTCTTTATAGAAAAGATCCTATCCAGTGTAACACCAAGTCAATTTAGATTGGCTGCAACAACAGTACGGTCTAAAATATTAATAAAACCTAAAAAAACTCACTTTTCTGTTTTGTCTAAAAGTTTGAAGCGCTTGATGTCAATTTAGCGACAATTGTAGGATTTTTGGTTTTTGTGAGACAGTTTTTTGTACTACTGTATTTCTGCAGTCGGACAGAGGTTGCAATACAACATTCTCCATTTTTTTTACTAGCTTCAGGGTTTCAGACAAGGCGTATAGAGATACTCTTCTTATAACTCTCGTCACTATTCTTCGCTTCTCAACTTCGGTAATGTCCTTGAGCCTCTGATCCTCCGAACGAGCTTTGAATTCGCTAGCGTCAACTTCAACCATGCTCTTTATCAAATTAGCAACCTTGTCCGAATAACCGGTAGACACCTTCAGTTTTTGTTTCAACTTGTTATGAGCACCCTCAACTCTGGATTTATTGACGGCGCCAAGGTAAAGGTGCTTATTCATTCAAGGGTTGGCAAAAAAAATTTTCAACGGCAACCTTGTTGACTCAAGATACGCAAACAGTGGCAGGTATCTTGCGTTGGACTCGTAATTATCTTTCAGGACACTCCAATATCGCTCCCTTTCTTCTTCATTGAAACTGTTCATACATCTATTCCATCTAACCATAAAATCGTTCCAGTCATCATCTGTTAAAAAATATTTTTTCCATTTGGCCAACACATTCTTATTGATATGCCAGCGGCAGATAAGAATTGTGCTGAAATCAAAAATCGTCTCTGAAGCATCTTTTAATTCCAAATCGCAATCAATAGCATTAATACTAGGATCGAATGGCTCTACATAGCACCAAAACAACTTCATACGTAATGTTGACACCGCCCATTTATAATTGGCTTGGGTTTCGTCTTTTAAAAAAACACCCCACACAAATAATGTCTTATTGAAGTAATCAATGCCAACAACGTGCAACAATGGCATACCAAATTTGTTGGTTTTGTATCTGCAATCCATCAAAAGCACTTGAGGGAAGCGTTCAACCATTTCCAAGGAATGAGAGTCCGCAAAAAAAAGGTTTTTGATGGTACCGCCCTCATTCGAGTTGTACGCGTAAATAAATCCACAGTCGGCTTCAGAGAACTGATCCAATAGAGCTTGCAAAGGAGAGTGACCATATAAATACTCTTTACGAACCTTCTGTCTGGCATTGTAAACCGTACTAGATCTGAATTAATCACCAGAAAATTGCTGGTGAAGGTAAATCAAGATATCTTGAGGTGAGCTATTATCAATGTCATATCCGTGATTACCTTCATGTGATCCTCTCCGATCTTGCATGCAATGGAATGACCAGCGAGAGTATCGACAGACTCATGATTATGTCCACTATGGTTTAAGTGCAGACTGAACTTTTCAGCATAAACACCCTGCTCTTTTCGCCAGCTGGAACCGACCACCCACTTAAAACGGCAATCGGTCCGTCTTATCTTCGAAAGTCTTTTAACGGTGGACTTACTGCTGTTTTTTCCACCGCAATCGCACTTGAACTCCAAAGACTTAAGGCGATGATCGGGGTAGTAACGAGAACGACCCAAAGAAACAAGGTAGCCGTTCTCTTTGCAGTGATCGATCACATACTTTTCGGGAGTTTTACTAGAGCTAGACTCAAGTTGAGAAGGGGCAGAAGTAGACGAAACTTCCAAGGTTTCGTCCTCGAGTTTGTCGTCAAGGTCCTTGTCGAAATCATCGTTAAAATCATCTACATCGTTGACGCTTTCAAAATTTCTTCTGGTTCGAAAGGGCAGGGGCTTCTGAAAATCATCGTCAGAAAGGTAAGAGGTGTTTTCGTTTGATAAAGGCATTGAAACAATAAAAAGTTCCGATAAACGTAACGGGATTGGGATGAAAGTAAACAGGTACAATTTATTAATGATTTGACAGAGCATACCGGCAAAAATGTCAAAATTTAAGTGAAATCAAATCCGCAGTTTCATAAGTCAAAAAAGGCGAAAAAAACGAAGGGGGTGAAAATAACAATTCCCATAAAAAAAAAAGCCTCAACGTCCACACGGTTTTTTTTTTTGCGAAGTCCATTTGAAACGCCGTTCACGTCAGACAAAAATGATTTGCGGGTGGTCGGAACGCTTGGCGGCGTAAACACAATCACAATGATGCACAAATATGCCTTAATGAGAAGCCTTGGGGGAACGCCATGCATCCTTTTTTTTTCGATAAAAATAACCTTCAATGGATTTCATTTATTTTAAGGATTATCATTGGCCCCTCTCAAGCTCACAAAAAAAATTTAATCGTCCAAATTTGGAACATATTTTTTTCTTGGCCGTTCCCAAGCAAAACTTTTTTCACGTTTTGGGAACAAAAGTATTTCGCTCAAAATAGTAATTTAAACTTTAAAAAAAATTTTTACCAGCCAAAATTTATGGGGGGGTTGGGCAATTTACAAATTAGTAATTTATACCCCCTAGGGGGGGGGGTATAAATTACAAAAAAGTAAAAACAAGTATGACATGACGTAAAAATTTGATATTGAAATACTAAGATGACCCGACTGCTTCAATATATAAAAATCCACAATCGCTTATTCTTCCTTTTATTTTTCTCATAAAATTTCATTTTTTTATTTACCTTCCCTAACAATGTTCAGCGTTTTTTCATTTGGTGACACTCCCAGTTCTCAAGGAAGACGTGGTCCTTCATGGTCATCTTTAGAAACAATGTTGCTTATCGAATGCTATGCCATTTACTTACCTACTCTTGAAAGTTCCGGAAGCGACTTCGAGACTGGAGAAGCTTACCGTAATTTGAAAAAAGAGTATGATGAAAAAGCTCAACATGCCAATGTTCCGCCCCGCGAGTTAGAGCCTATCAAGAGTAAATGGAAGAGTCTTGTTGAGAATTACAAGAAAGAATTCACCAGACGATCAACTACTGGAGAATCTGGCTTCGCCCCTGATGAGATATATGACAAGTTGGATGAAATACTTCAGGATTATCCTACAATTAGACCACCCCATATTTACTCCTCTCAAACGAGACGCTTTACGGATAATACAGCTCCACCACCTGTACCTGTTCCCAGTGCAGAAGCAAACCCTTTGCCCTCCTCTTCCTCTTCCCATCCATCATCATCAACTTTTGAGCATGTTCGACCTTCCATGTCCGAGGACCTAGAACCTCCCACTAGTAGAAGAAGAACTGTTCCACCTCAATCGTCTCCCCCTCGTCAAACAACACCTTCATATCAACCACCATCACCCTCCTTTTATCGCCAACCATCACCTTCATTTCGACAACCATCACCCTCTCCTCCCCCCCAGCAAGAACCAACACCTCGTCCGCGCCAAGTGCCAACACCTCGTCCACGCCAAGAGCCGACACCTAGACCTCGTCAAGAGTCAACACCTAGACCTCGCCAACCACCTAACCAACCAGTACCTCCTCGCCCACGACAGGTAAACTTAACCCCGGAACAGTTAGGTTGGGAAGCAGTTCAAAATCGTGTAAACGATAGGGCGCTTGACCGTCATGAAAGAATGTTGAGGGAGTACATGGAGACGCATATTGCTAGCAACAACGCCAATGCTAATAATATGATAGCTGAAATGCGGGAGAGCAATGCCATATACCGAAGATCAGAAGCTCAGATGAGTGAACTATTAGCTTTGTTAGCTCATCAAATGCGTAATAATCAATAAATAATTGTTAGTAAATATTTTTCTTTATTGTGAAAACCATCTGTTCAATTGCTGTCTTCTGGATCGTCCTGCAGCTAAAGATCCACCATTGTTACCCTCTCTATCATTTTCATTACTATTACCACTTTCCTCAACAACATCATCATCATCATCTACTTCATCCGGAGGGAAGTCAGGATCATTGATATTTATACAGAAGTTATGAAGGATACATGCTGCAGTAATCACTTGACATATATCCTTTGTTTTTCTGATATAAACATGCTTACTGATAAATCTCCAACGTGCTGCAAGTCTCCCAAATGCTCTCTCAATTGTCATTCTGGCCGAAGAGTGTACCTTGTTGAATTTTCTTTTTGATATAGCTTCGGCAGATTCGCCTCTAACTTCCGTTGTTGGGTAAGGAACAATGATGTTGGGACATAGAGGGTATGCCGAATCTACATATGCGACAATAAACATTGATAAGTATAAATTTAATCCACTAATAAGATAAGCACTTACCAGCAAGAATATATCCATTAGATAAAAAATATCTATTTGGATTATTTAAGAATTCAGTATAAACCTCAGTCCATCGAAACGCTGCAGCATCGTGAGTACGGCCTATCTAATTATCAGACCACACACTCTAAAAATGTTCCGAAATAGCTTTATTGTACCTGAATCTCCAACACGTATATACGTAAAACGCCCTCTATCGTCGCAGATAGCCGTCAATTTCATAGAGAAATTTCCCTTTCTATCTCTCCACTGTTCCTTGTGATGCTTTCTAGCTTCGATCACAACATTTTTACCATCCAAGGCACCTATGACGTTAGGCAAACGACGGATAGCTCCAGGTCTATTACCATGTGGCCACTCAAAGCCATTTTGAATAGCATTGACTCTGTCACTTTCCAAGGGCCAGCTGATCAAATCGCCATAAACATCTTCAACAGCTGTTAAAAACCGTCTAAAAAAATTCATGTAACTTCCATGAGAAACACCCCAAGCCATGTGAGAAGTTCTATATCCAAGATGACAGTTGGCCAAGCGCCATATAGCACAGGATACTTGTACGTAAACTGGCAAAGCGTTGTGTGCTCTTAGATCAAAAGCAGGGTGGTTGCTCAGATCATTAACAAGCCTTTCAAAGGACGTGCGATCCATTCTGTACATGGCTCGAAAACTGGTACGTGGATTATTGTCGTCGAGTAAATGTGGATGGGTTATTGTCCAGTAATGGTAGTTGGTAAACGTTACGCCCTCCGAAGATGTCTCCGTACGGGTGGTCTGTCTACCAGTAATGAGAAAGGGCAAAGCCTCGAAGAAAGAAGGAATGTCGAAAAAATACGTTGAGTGATAGAGATAACCCTCTTGGATTATGTTGTCTCGTAACTGACTTTGCTGCCAAAACATCGAAACTATTTGTTGTTGGCGTGTTCTTATATCTTTCATTTGTTTGCGTAAGGTCAAAATGGCGATCAAGGTATTTGTTTGCGTAGGTGTAAGCATTATAAAATTTGTATTTAAGCAAAAGCAAAAAAAATGAAATAAAAAAAAATATAACGGAAAGTCAAAGGGAAACTGAGGATAGTAAACTTGAAAATTTCCAAAATGATGTCATACGCTAGTATATATATAGGGGGGACCAAACTTTATTACAAATTGAGCGATTTGCTTTTGAAAATAAAGTTTGCTTGGGAACGGCCCTTATCCGTTTCTTTTTTTTTTCGGTGAAGGGTTACATGAGACTCCCAAAAGATGTATTTTTCAGATATCCGTGACGACGCTTTTTTTAATACCCCATTTTGAATGATTATTAATACTTTTTTCAGGAAGTGCTGAAGTGACTGTCCGTACACATTAAAATAAATCGGCGATCAAAATGTTTTTTTTGATCGATATTTTTGATATTTTGATCGCTGATCGCAAAGCCAAATTTTCAAATCTCTATAATAACAACCAATACATAAATAAATAGATGTAGCAATAGCATTTTAATAAATAAACGTAATTTTTTTAAACAAAAAAATGGTTATGGGGATGATAGCTAGGGTAAGAAGAAGACAGCTTCAGATTACGTAAGTAAAATGAGAAAACGGGACATGTGATTGTGCGTTTTAATGATTTTCCAACACTGCCGGTTAGACTACTTTTATCGACTCTGAAAGCTTACCAGTTTTTATTACATATTTGCTGTTAGATCTGTCTACCGCAATCACCAACCCAATAGTAAACATAAGGTTCTTTGCATCAAAGAAGCCATTTTGTTTTTGCCCTGTCTCATCATATACGGGATGGCCTTTAAATAAGGGGAAACGTCATGATTCTTTATAACTTTACCAAAAACGGAGTTCGAGCCTGGAGTACTTTCTTGATATGTAAAGTCAAAAAATAACAGGCGTTCACACACGTACCAGTTTTCAACAGGCCGAGACATCCAAATTACTTAGAGCATCCCTAGCGGTTTGCTAAATTTTTTTACAAATTTATTATTTTTTTTTATGGACAGATTTATTATTTTGAAATTTCCACAGTCGTTTGTTAAAAAAAAGTTAAATTTCGGTGCCTGTCATATAATTTTTTTTTTCACTTTTTTTAATTTTTATTCACACAATGTCTGCAATGTCGACTTTCGAAAGACTATTTGGCAATGACCCTGCAGAGGATCATAAAATGCATCTTACTGCTATGAAAGGTTTTTTAAGGGTTTTGAAAAAAGACAAAAAGCAAAAGCCTTGTGTTATCAAAAAACGTCGAGTTGTCAAGAGAGGATGTACAGCAGGACTTGAAAGGCTCATGAACGATTATTTTTCGGAAAATCCAGTATATTCCGATGCTGTCTTTTGTAGAAGATACAGAATGAGGAAATGTCTCTTCTTGCGAACCACCGAAGCAGTGACAGCTCATGATAGTTACTTTGAGCAAAAGTATGATGCGGCCAACGTCATAGGCTTTTCGCCAATCCAAAAAGTAACAGCAGCTATGCGTCAACTTGCTTATGGAGTAGGATCAGATGCAGTTAACGAGACTTTTCGCATAGCCGAAACAACAGCCCGAGAATTCTTGAAAAGATTCGCACATGCTGTTGTGGCTGTGTATAAGGAGGAGTATATAAGAACTCCTACGCAAGAGGATGTGGATCGTTTGTTGGCGATCAATGAAGAGAGATGCTTCCCTGGTATGTTTGGATCCATCGATTGCATGCATTGGCGATGGAAGAACAGCCCAACTGGTCATCATGGGCAGTTTACTGGTAAAAGTGGTCGACCAACCATTATTTTGGAGGCTGTAGCTTCTCAGGACCTTTGGATTTGGCATTGCTTTTTTGGTCTTCCTGGTGTCCTCAACAACATCAATGTCCTCCACCGGTCCCCAATTTTTGCAGGCCTGGCCAAAGGTGATATGCCTGAAGTCAAGTTCACGGTCAATGGCAATACCTATGACAAGGGTTACTATTTGGCAGATGGCATATACCCAAGATATGCTACTCTTGTCAAAACCTTGCCAAACCCACAATCGCAAAAGAAAAAGGTAAGCCATGGAAAGTTGGATTAGTATATCTACTTTGATTTAACGTGTAATATGGTAGAACTTTGCAAAGACACAAGAGGCGGTTAGAAAGGATGTAGAACGGGCTTTCGGTGTCTTACAGGCACGTTTTTCCATGCTCCAAACACCCTCTCGGCTGTTCAAGGACCAGGATCTACATGCAGTCATGGAAGCATGCATCATTTTGCATAATATGATTGTGGAGGATGAGCGTGGATTGGATCTTCCTCTTTCTTACAAACCCCATTCCTCTCCTCCTCCATCGTCTCGTCAGAATGTGTCATTCGGTGAGTTTTTTGCCAAGTTTTTTGAGATCAGAGATGCTGATACACACGATCAGCTTCAATCCGATCTTATTGAACATTTATGGGAAAGACGAGGCAACATGTAGATCCCTTTAAATATATAAAATCCCAAATAAACTATTTTTTTTTAAAAAAAGAAAACCAATTTTTATTTTTAATCATCTTCGACCAAAACCGATTCCTCATCTTCAACCAACATTGGTCCATCTTCATCGACCAAAGAGTGTTGATCATCATCAATGGTTTCGATGATGGATCGTCTAATGGACTCTGCCTTCACCAAATCAGCCGCCTTCAGACCTTCCAGGATGCTCAACTGCTTTTCCTGCACATAATCCCTGTAAGGTCCGAAGGAGATGGTTGACAGATCTATCATCAGGTAGCTCTGGTCACGGAAAATTTTTTTCTCTTCTTCCGCAAAGTCGATCTTCCTGTTGGTGCCCTCAACGAACTCCTTCAACGTGTTGCGGATCTCATCATCCTGGTCAGCACTGTTCATCGTCATGGCCTTAGACCTCTTGCGTCCCATAGGACGAGCCTGTACCTGGGCATCGTCCTCGACCAAAACACTCATGGAAACCCTCTTTGCCTTTGTCTTGACCTTGAATTGCGTGGCTTCGGCACGCCTCTTCCACTTTTCACTCATTCTTAAGACCTTCCAGCAATGCAAGAAGGTAAAACCCTTCTTATCCTTCGTCTCAGACGCCTTATACATGTCAGTGGCTCTAATAACCTTTTGTTTTAAAAATTTCATGTCAGTCTTTACATATGTCAAATAATTTTTAGTTGCATTATATACCGCGTCAGAGGGATCAGATCAACTAGGGGCAGGGCCTCTGATACAAGTATCAAAGAACCCACAAAACCTGTTGGCAGCAGATGCAATTGTCGTGAATCTGTTCTGGTGAGAGTTTTCTGCTCTCTCAGTAACAGGAATTTTGTAGACTTTGACGAAGTTAATCGCAAAGTCTTCTTCTACAGCCTTCCAAAAGTCAGGACTCTTTTGGTCGTTGCCCTTAATTGGGTTAGTTGAGACTTCAACCCAAGATTTACACAACTGGGTGTCTTCTTCGAAGGTCCAGTTATTGCCACGGGCACGCTTATTACCCTTGGGCTGTTCCTTTTGTGTTTGCTTTTGCTTTTGTTGTTGTTGTTGATTCGACATTGTTATTTTAAAACTTTATCGGGAAAGGAGCAAAAAAATTAAAAAAAAGTCAGATTTTTTTTTTTTTTAGAAAACAATTGATCGTTTACAAATTTAGCTTTTTTTTTAACAAACGGCTGGAGTTTCATTTTGTTAAAAAAAAGCCAGATTTAATAAATTTAGCAAATTTAGCAAACCGCTGGGGATGCTCTTAAAGTGAGTATACATGACTCTAGATTTGCAAAAAAAAAAAACAAAAAAAAAAAAAAAATAGGAGAGTGCCTTGTATTTGTTATTTACAAGACTGATGAATCAGTCGCTGTAGAAAATAATCAACCCGAACGGCGTTGCCAAAAAAAAAGGAATTGAGTCTGAATTTTTTGATTTTTTGATTTAAACAAACTTTGTTTTTTAAACCTTTTTATTTTTATTCTTTTGCCCCTTTTCTTTTCCTTCCAGGTTAATGTGTGTATATGCAAATAGCTAATGGTTTTGATTCATCATAACCATTTTTAAATTAATTTAGATTTAGTTGTGTGACTAATAATAAACGTGTTACAACTTTCTAATAGCATCAGACCAATGCTCTTTGCTCGGTAAGGAACTCTAACTACTTTCTTATATCTATTAGCGCATTTTTAAAGCTGAAGGAATCAATACATTCATTACTTGTGGAAAGGTAAATAACTTGATATTGGTAGACTTGTTTATTATTAAGTTAACCCAATTTTTTAAAGCTGATTGATATTACTATTTATTTGAGGCTCGTACATCCCACGGTTTTGTAAAGGTACACATTGCTAAACACGATAATTTATTCTCTTATTAACATTAACCATCTTTATGCAGGTAAGTGATACTGCTTTACGTCTGAGGTCCTCGTATGGTCACTACCGTCGTTCCTCTCATGATATCTGTCTCTGGGCAAATTTCACTGGTCATTTTCCATATTTGAAGAGGTCCATCATGATCAGATTTGACGTTATTAATTTTTTTTCATAAATAAAATTTTGTTTTTCCCAATATATATAAACGTATAAATTTCAAGCTTTCATACTGATTTAGCAGCGGTGTAAAAGTAATATTATATCGAATATCGATTACCCCATTTTTTTTACCCCATCCGACGATATTTTGGAAAATTTGATTGAAATTCCCCATAACGATATTTTAGAAAGTTTGATCGATATCGCCAATCGCGATATTTTTTAAAAAAAGATCGTTATTTCTGCTCTAATTTGTTTGCGATATTTTTCAATTTTTGATCGCTGCTGTATTTTAGGGTGGTAACTTTTTTTTTTAATATTTTTCCTTCCTCTTCTTCCCCACAAATTTAGGCTAATTATACGCGCACCATACGTTTTGCTGGAAAAAACAATTTCGCGCACCATACTTTTCTGTGCCGGTCAAATAATAAATTCCGGGTCGGACCAAAAATAATTTTTGCACATAGAATTTTTTCCAGCGCTGGCGGACCATACTTTTTTTGCTGGCGCACCATACTTTTTCGCTGGCGCACCAAACTTTTTCGCGCACCACACTTTTTCGCGCACCATACTTTTTCTCGCGCACCACACTTTTTTTTGCTTCATTCTTTTTCTTTTAAACTTTTATTTTTTAAATGAATTCAAACGATTCAAAACAATCTTTGAGCGAAAGCCAATTGTTAATTAACAGTCTTTTATCTGTAATCAACCCTGCCGACGAACCCAAAGACAGTTTCGAGGAGACCTTTGACAGACAAAACGCTGAGCAAGCTATTGCCGAGGAAACAACGACTGGGAATGTCTTAGTGAGCCTGAGGAGGAAGACGTTAGTGTCGAAGCCACACGACGTGTCTCTTCTTTTGCCGAGACTGTTTCCATCAATGAACGAGTCATCGAATTGAAGGCTGCTTTCGAAGCCGAGTTTCCCGTGGGAAAAACCTTTGTCGACAAGGACACTGCAAGACTGGAGATACAGTCTTTCAGTAAAGCAAACAATATCTCCTT
Source organism: Mucor mucedo (assembly GCF_025094135.1). Classification (NCBI taxonomy): domain Eukaryota; kingdom Fungi; phylum Mucoromycota; class Mucoromycetes; order Mucorales; family Mucoraceae; genus Mucor; species Mucor mucedo. The sequence continues at coordinate 3,352 of NW_026252379.1, read as the reverse complement.
TGAGACTTGTAAAAGCGACAAATCATACATTAAGATGATTTGCAAACATTTTGGCAAATATCTTGCCGCAAAGAAGGTTGAAGAAATATAAATTAAAATCTGCGATAAGGTCGTATAAAATAATTCGATAAATTAATTGCAAAACTAGATGAAGAGGATATTGGAACTGGTGAGGGATTAGAGAGTGTTGCACAGCGTCCCAACCGAACAACTGGAAGAACAGGGTGCTCGGCATTTGTATATGTTCCTAAGGATGCAAGAGCTGTCGGACAGCCATGGACAATCCGAACCAGCTGTTTTAAGCATAATCATCCCTTGAGTGAGGATAGAAGAGCTTATCACAACAATCGCAAGCTCAATGCAGAAAACCAGGAGCTTGCAATCAGTCTTATACGTACAGGAACAACGCCCAGTGAAACATTGAAGGTAAGGTTGAAAGTTGATATATAGAAGGCGTTTGAGAAATCAATAGTTAGTGAAGTTGTTGTCATAATAAATAAAATTATTTTGTCTATATTCTTTAACATATCTATGCCTCTTTGTATTTTGGCTTATAATAATAATTTTTCTTGGTGACTAGATGCTTGAAACAAGAGTTGTGAATAACCTCGTTGTAACGGATTTGACAAATATTCAACAGCAATTTTGTCGAGATAATCACACCAACATGTGGAATTTCATCAAAAATCTGGAATCCAGTGGTCATCAAGTCCGCTACATGACAAATGCTAACGAAAGGATTTGTTGTGTATTTTTCATACATCAACATGGCATTGATGAGGCTCGAAAGCTTTCCGAGTGTATTGTTATTAATGCCACCTACAAGACCATTCACACAAAATGGTCTTGTTGAATTTTGTTGTTGCAGATACTTTGCGATCAAAAGAGAAACCCAAGCAATTCGTAACAGTGCCTATTGCGGGATGCTGGATGGATCGCGAGACAGGTGACCGCTATCGTTGGTCTATGAACTGCTTTCGTGAGATTGTTTGGCCCGTCGGTGAAAGCACCGGTAACTTACCAAAATGCTTTGTGACCGATAACGACGAAGCCTTGTTGGGAGCAATTAAGTCTGTTATCCCTGAGAGTAACCAAATCTTGTGCTGGATTCATATCCAAAGAAATTTCATTTTGAGATTTAAAAAAAATTTGTCGAAAGAAAAAAGACAGGACAGTATGTTAACAGTTAAAAGACGATAAGAAATCCTTCTAAATTAACTTATTGTTATAAAGCAGGAAACTTGATGGAAATGGAGGTCAAGTCCTTCATGGCTATCATAAAGCAAATGGCATTAACATGCGCAACAAAGCGTGAATTTTTGCTTGCTAAAGATGCGTACGAGGCCTTTGTGTCAACCAAGGGCATGTGTGTAAAGGGTGGTGCCCAAACGATGATCAAATACCTCCATCAGTAAGTATTTATGTTGATTGCAATTTTTCTATCTAGACCGAAGGCTATACCTGGATTATTAACGCAAAAATGTAGCATGATGATCAAAAAACAATATTGGGTTGGATATTACGTCAACAACTTGATGCATATGGGCAATAGAACATCTAATAGAGTTGAGTCTTCCCATGCCAACATCAAAAGAAGTAACAACACTTCGTCTGGTAGCATGGCTGTTGTTACAGAAAAAATTGATCTATGGATTAAAAAAAGAGTACGTAGTAGCTAAACCACAGTTTATATTTTGTTTACAATTCTAAAAAAATCTGTTTTTTAGGAAGACTACCGCAACTTACAGTCAATTAAAGAATCGGTCTCTCAACGACCAGTTTTTTTAGAACATGATATTATGGATAAACTTTCCTTGATAAAATTGAATGTTTCCAGCTTTCCTTTCGAAAACATCAAGAATGAGTTGATGGAAATGAAAGCTTCTGAGGAAAACCCTGACCATGTAAGCCAAGTCTTATCTGGTGGGAGCTGTCTCTGTAAGCTTAGAAGAAATTTTAGGCTTCCATGGAGACACATCCTTGCTGTCTCGTTCATTGATGGAAAAATTCCATTAAACGTGATTCACCCAAGATGGAGAATCTCGTATTTTGAGGGCAACGGTAAAAATTCAATGTTTTGCAAATTTTATTATCCTTCTTAAAACTAAACTTATAATAATGTACTTCATAGTTGCTACCGTAGCCGAAGTTTCTGCCGAATTGGCTAAAGGTTCTGCAGACGTATTGGACATCAATACAACAGACATCCAACTAAGACTGGAAAAATTAATGTCTTTGTGCAAGGTTTTGGGGAGCCAACAAGAATCCGTTGATCTCATAAAGGACATGGATGCTTTGATCAGTAAGTACTCAAGCGATCGTTTAGAAAACACTCTCGCACCAAAAATTGTCGAAATACAGAAGGGTCTTCCTAAAGGCACCAAAAGAAACAAGCTTGGTGTGGAGCACGAAGACGAAAAAATATCTAGCGAGCAAAAAAATACGAAAAAAATCAAGCTAGAACAAAAAAAAGTAGAAAACAACAAAAGCCAAAAAAATAAACCAAGTCTTCGTAACCCATCGACAACAGCCATCAATAAGCTCAGATCAAAGTAAATTTATACCCTGCTTAATATTTCACGGTATTAATATCTGTATTTTTTTAGATACAAACCATCTGAAGTGGTAACACGCGACTCTGACAATAGCAATCTATTCAAGATGCTAGATAGTCAGTATGCCGACGATGTTCTCGGATTTGTTAATCCCACTCCCGATGGTAATTGTGGATTTCGCGCTGTCAGTGCTGCTGTTTTTGGACACGAAGAAGCCTGGATCCAGGTCAAAAAAATGATGTTAGCTACTTTTTTAAAGTATGCTAACACCATTTATGACAGGTACGGTTTAAACGAAGCCTACATAACCACAAAACTTCAGTCAACAAAAGCGCCATGTCTTGACAATTTGAATCTTTGGTTTGATTGTTATGGCTGCCCTCAAATAGTTGCTGATACGTTTAGACGACCCGTAATCTTGCATGCAACAACGCCAAAAACGGACAAATACGATAATCTGTAGAGGGATGATGACGGAAACGTCATTTATACCAAGGATGCAATAACTTTTGTGCCATTTCTTGGTTTAGATTTGGAGAAAATGAATGAACCTATTGTTATTTTTTTTATTAACAGTCATTTCTATATGATTGAGCCCATTATTGACTCCAAAACCAATAAAGCCATTATCCCAAAAAAATGGCCAACCATCAATTTTTCTCATCAAAAGATATTTAATGCGCACCGGGACATCTGTGTTAACGACGTATCTGAATATTATCAAAACAACTAAATCTTTTGTTTTTTTTTTACCTATCACTTATCCTTATTATACTTATTCTTATCACATTTATCCT